>NC_058418.1:46094927-46139490 GCF_002201575.2 Neomonachus schauinslandi
AAAGAAAGAAAGAAAGAAAGAAAGAAAGAAAGAAAGAAAGAAAGAAAAAGAAAAAAAAGGAATGGAGACCAAGAACCTACATTTCTGAGTGTGTATTGTTATTAGATGCTCTGCAGCCTTGTTATTCAAGCTGTGGTCCATGAGTCTCTGACACCTGTCTCATCTGAGAGCTTTTTAGAAATCCAGAATCACAACCCTCCTCCTTTGTACAAGGTTCCAGGTGATTCTTAAGAAAGAAAGGAAGAAAAGAAATGCATTCCTTGATTGTACAATTGAAGACTATATCAGGGAGAAGTAGAGTTAAGCAAGTAACAATGAGTTGCATAGGCATTTCATCTGAGAGGTTTGCCAATGCTAGCCGAGGTTGAAGTTCAAAGGAGGCTATAGTGGGGCTCTTACTTCTTACCTCACATTTTGTTTTCCAGGCTTCCCTCATAACTTGATGTGTTCCCTCAATAATACCTCCTTGGTCCCCATGACCTTCCAACTGCGTGTCCCTGGGGATGGCGATGGCCATAAAAGCATCTCAAGTTGCAATCAGTATTCAGACTACAAAAGATCATCTTGGAGCAAGGATGAAATACCCATAATGAAACCAAAAGAATTCACCATCACTCCCAGCAGTGGCACCATCCGCCCCCAGGGATTTGCCGCTATCAGGGTAAAGTGCACAGCCTTCCAGCACATATGGCCAAGGAGCCAAACTCTCAAATAGTTATTAGGACCACAGCTAAGGTATGCTTTCCATGCTCACCGTCAGTGGGAGAGAGTGCCTCTAATTCACGTGGAAAAGTGGGCCTGTAAAGCAAGAAACTACTGGGGCCAAAGTAACCAGCTACAAATATATTGGGCAAAAAGAACAGACACCGCTCTAGGGCATTTCCATCAATCTAGATGCATTGCCTTCACCAGAACAATGGATCCTAGTGATTCATGGTGGAACCGCTGCTCTATATAGATAGTGTCCGCGGTAGTATGAATATTAAAAGATTTAAGAATTCATTGATAACTAAGGCCTACTTTCCTTCAGAATCAAATCGTTTATACCAATAAAAGTCCAGATTTGTGCCATAGATGATACCCAGTTTTTAATACACATCTGGACTTCATGGTGAATGTAGATGTGATATTCCTAACAGTGGTTTATATTTAGACCCACAGTGTGATGCTCTGGTTATGGCCACCAGCAGAATTATTTCACAGCTAACTGAGAAATGTTTTACTGTCCTCCCTCACTTACTTTTGCTTCTCCAAAGAGTTAGGTCTAGCATTATTGAAGGCTACTAAATTGAAATTATTTTATCTTTTTCTGGGAAAGAAAAAATAAGACTTCCATAGCTAAGGTTGGTAATTTTCTCTTTAGTTGTTATCTTTGAATATTTAATTCAGCTATGGTCTTATCCCCCACATTTGTTTTAAATGTTTTATAATATCTCACCATGAATCCACTCATCCTCAGTCTCTCTCTTCTGGGACTTCTTGGCTCTTCCAAGGGCTTCTCCGTGGACCTAATGAGGTTTATATCATATATTGTTATAACTTCTCATGGTTGTGGTCTTAGTCTGTTTGGGCTGCTCTTTTTACAAATACTCAAGACTGGGTGGCTCATAAACAACAGAAATTTATTTCTCACAGTTTGGAGACTGAAGTCTGACATCAGGGTGACAGAATGGTAGGGTTCTGGTGAGGGGCCTCTTCCAGGTGGCAGACTGCTGACTTCCTGAGTCCTCACACGGTGGGAGGAGCTGGGGAGCTCTGTGGGATCTTTTTTATAAGGGCACTAATCCTGTTCATGAGGGCTCCACCCTCATGACCTAATCACCCCCAAGTGGCCCCACCTCCTAATTACCATCACACTGGAGTTAGGACTTCAACATATGAATTTTGTTGGCAGGGGGAGTGGGGAGGGCACAACCATTCAGATCATAGCAGTTCCTACCTGTGACTTTCCCAGGAAGAAGCACTGTTGCAAAGAATTTATTTTGTATTTAGTGCTCAGCCTACACATTACCTACCTTTCCTCTTCGCCTCTCGCACATCACACAGGAAGATTTTAAAAGCCATAGCATCCATCTAGCAGCCTTCTGCCAGAGCTCCTTGTTCTTCTGCCTTCTGACCTTGGCTCAGAGATATAAACAGGGCTTCCTCACTCCAGGCATCTCTGCATGCTGGGGCAGCTACTTCTCTCTGAATCTGACAAGTTTGCTTTCCAAATCAACAGCTCCATCTTCTTTTCCCCTTTATATTTAGAAAAGCTTTCTTCAAGCTTCAGTTTTCGCTCCTGAACTATACTTCAACCATGTCTGTGTAGACTAGAATTTGCATCCAGTGATTCCCTTTGCAACCAAGAAAAAATTCTTAATTAGTCCTTCATACATAATTTATAGATAGAAAAGCTTTCACCTATGCCAGAAGCTGTTCTCCACATTTAGAAGTATCTCTTCCACTACAAATCATCTTTGAGCAATTAAAAATTGTGACAAGACTTCAACAGCCTGAATGTAAAATTTCACAATAATAAATAAAAAACATAGGGTAAAATATACTGGGCACATATTGTCCTTGAATAGACCTTTATTTGCAGCTTCCTGTTTTCTGCTCTAATAATGAATATGGAGGGTAAGGGGAGAGAGAAGATTTTGATTTTTTTTTTTTAAAGATTTTACTTATTTGTCAGAAAGAGAGCAAGCACAAGCAGGGGGAGCGGCAGGCAGAGGGAGAAGCAGACTCCCCACTGAGCGGGGAGCCCAATGTGGGACTCGATCCCAGGACCCTGGGATCATGCATGACCTGAGCTGAAGGCAGATGCTTAACTGACTGAGCCACCCAGGCGTCCCAAGATATTGATTTTTCTTGAAAAGAAGACTATCTAGTTGACTCCTTATGCTGGTTTCTGGAACTGTCATGGTTATGTTCATTTATTTTGCTCTAAGAGGGACTTAGCTATGGTGTTTTACTGGTGTATTGAATTTTCATAATGGATATAGCCCAGAGGCATAGAGAACAATTTAAATTGAGTAATTAAAATTTGTTTGATATGGCTCATCCTTCAGGGTCATTCTTCCCCCGATGCAGTTATATGACTTCTCTGATACCGTCTTCTCAGAAATGAGCAAACCTATTGTGCTAAAAGCCATTTGGTTTCTAACCTGGCCTTTGAAAAAACTCAGCAGGCCCTGACCCCGAAATGTAACTTGTTCCACTAAAAATGTAAAACGCCATACATCCCATAATGAAGTACTTAGAAGCCCTACTCATCCGTGTGGCCCTCCCCTGCTCTTTTCCCCCCTGAGCAGAGGGAGGGCTGGCCTTGAAGAAGAGCCGCTTTTCACCTTTTTCTTTCCAGGTGACCTTGTGCTCCAACACTGTGCAGAAATATGAGCTGGCGCTGGTGGTGGACGTGGAGGGCATCGGGGAAGAAGTGCTGGCGCTCCTAATTACCGCAAGGTATCACACTCACCTGCTTTCTCTCTTCCCCAGCGTCCCCTGGGCCGCCAGTAACGGGCTGCGTCTCCTAGAGGCAGCACACCTGCAGTCAGTTCCCACTGCATTTGTTCTGCTTTCCTGGGAAGGGAAGCTGAATCTGATATTCAAACGACAAAGCTTTGGAACAGCCAACGGCACCTTTGGTGGAGATTAGAGAAGGGATGTGTGTGTGTGTTTTGCAGGTGTTAAGAATAATAGTGCTTTCTAATGGTCTGCCTTTCCCAGTATATAACTAAAAAGGTTTTACCAGGAAAAGGTGACCAGTTGCTGGTTTTTATTTTTATCTTTAAATATAGTACTTCAGGGTTATGCCCAGAAAGAACAGTGTTCACAGTCCTGCAGCGGGAGATCCATTTAGCGAGACATCCTGCCTCGGGACACTGTTGCCACGACTTAAATGCCGCCCAAATGAGGCCCTCTAACCACATCAACTCCTCAGAACCATCCCCACCTTCTCTGTGTTTTAATAGAGGTAGCAGTGAGCTCTGGGGCCAGCTGAGGATCCTGGCTCTGCCGTCTGTCAGTTGTGTCTCCTTGACCACGTTCCCGTCTTTGCCAGGGTGGAACGTGACGCTGATGATGACGGTGATCCTAAGTAAATAAATAAAATCATGGGCCACAATTTTGCCAAAGCAAACGGGTGTTCAGGTCTGGGACTTGAGGTGGTATGTATGAAAATGCCATCATCTACATGAAATTACTTAGTAAAGACCTGATAACATGTCCATCCCATCCCTAGGAGATTGTGGAAGATGTACCGTAAAGGACTTGAAGGCTAAGGCCTTGCAATGGTCTACTTAGTGTTCCTTCCAAAGCCCTAACTAATCATTTTGTTTGTTTAAACACAGCAAAAGCGCTCATCTGGTCCTTTCTATACCCAGGTTTACCTTTCTGCCTAGTCTTGCATTTCTTTTCCTTTCTGGGTGTGTCTATTCTGATATTCCCCCGACCTCAGCCGCCTTTCCCAGCAGGTGTCAATGGGAAATCCTGAATTAAAAAAAAGAGGGGGGTCTTAAGCGGCCCTGCGTTTCCTGCCATTTTTCTCTGTGACCCAAGTCAAATACTGCAAGTCCTATCAGCCACAGTATTCAGGTAGTAAAGGATTAGCTTTATGAAAGTCATCAGGTCAACTGGCACCTCATTCTAGCTAAAAATGCACACCCATCCCATGCTAACCCTCAGACTTTGGGTTAACAAGACTCTCTTTCATGTCATTATTTTGGGTGCAGTCTGTAGGAACTGCTTGAAGACGCTCAACGAAAGAATCGCTTTTAGAACTTGCAGAGAGCAGGCAGCGACAGCTCGCTGTGCCCTCTAGCACAGGTTAATCAGCTCTCGCTGAGGGGGCTCTTGCTCAGTGCTGTGGGCACTGTGCCATGCTGTTCGTTCACATTACCTCCTGTATTTCCCACAACGCTCTGAGAAGAGTTCATTTTGCTTTCGTCAGTCCTTAGACTTACCTTCATTTTACCTGTGAGCAAAATGGGACTCTGGGAGGGGCAGCAACTTGCTCAAGCTTGTACCTGTTAAGGTCAGTATTTGAGCCTGGCTCTTGATTCAGATGCCAGTACTCCTCACCGTGGCACTGTATTGTCACCACTGTCCGTGCCAGTTCCGGGTCGAGCAGCTGTCTGAGCCTACTGATCCAAGACAGCTGTTCTGCATAGGAATTAGAATTATTACCATAATTTAGGATGGTACAGACCGTAGCTAGTCCTTGGGGGACTCTGACTGGTCCAAAGCGCCACAGCTAGTTAGGACCCCATGCTGGCGGCATTGGCCCTATTTGACTTGGAAACCTAAGGATCTTGCGCTGTGGGGGCGCCTTGGCAGAACAAGGCCAAATATGAAAAACAGTGGAAATGTTAGTCATTACCCATGGAAGACTGCTGTTTAAGGAGTCCTGCTTCCAGCCCTTTTTTTGATTAAAAAGTGGTGACTGGGGGCTAAGGGATAGGAATGACAGGAGAGGAGATTTGAAAATGATTAATACAGTCATTAGAGAACAACTTTGTGACAGTGACAAATGGTGTTTAACTTGGGACTCTGCCTCCTCCATATGTAAACAAGCTCTCTATCCTTTTGAATTCTTTAATGGGCTCCTTCCTTTGAGCAGGTGTATTGTACCTACCCTCCACATGGTTAACCCAGAGGTGGACTTCGGGCACTGCTTCCTGAAGTACCCCTATGAGAAAACAGTCCAGCTTGTCAATCATGATGACCTCCCAGGATGCTATACGGTCCTGCCTCAGGTGAGTTATGTTATCCTTTTCCAGGGTTGATTTTTCTTCAGTTGGATTTTCTTGATGAGAAAGAGAAACCCTTCTAAAGAGCCATATTCCTCAACACATGACCTTCTGTTATTCTGATTTTTAACCCTGGGATAATCTGGGCATGGGGTCATAAAGCCGCAGCTGGATTGCCACCTGCATGATTGAGCGGCTACAGGTGTAAACAGTTATTAATTTCCCAGGGAAATTGCCTTTGATAAAGAAAGGAGAGGGTCAATTAAGCCAACATGCAGAAGTTGCACCTGCAATTAATTGCCTATGAATAAATCATTCATGGGAAATGAGGCAGAGCTAGTTTTCATTTATGGCCATGGCTGTGACTTGAACAGCATCACTAAGATACGGTAATGCAGTATTTATAAATGGACTCGTTGAACTAGAAGGCTAGAGATACTACACAAAGAAGAAAAAAAGAAATTGTCTCCTAATGTTTTATGAAATGGATCTGTCCTCATGCTCCTACACCTAGCCAAGCGGGACACTAAGCAATTACATACATGTGGATTAAAGATTCAAAAATATCTGTACAGATCAAAGTAATGGAAGGTTACTAATGGGATGCAATTTACCAAGAATGCATTTGGATTTAAAACTCTATTGCTCTGTAAGGACAGTACTCTAGTAAAAATTCATGCAAAAAAACCCAAATCAAATGGGGTTTTTATTTGACTATAGGTTTCAAAGTGAGTTCAAAGACCAGTATGGAGGCCATGGAACCAAGGCAGGTTAGGCTGTATCAGAGGAACAAAGGGGTCAGCTAAAGGAAGGAGATGGCCACTGGTCAAGGCAGTGCCAGATTTTATCTTCAGGTCTTGACATCATAATTTTTTAGTGGAAACATGAAAAAATCATGTGTGGAGTAACCAGAATGGCAATCGACATCATCTGGAAATCCAAGTTCTATGAGAAGCACAGTGTTCAATCAGGGACAGAAAAGACTTAGCTAGGATGAAATAGCCATCCTTTACTAGTTGAAGGGCCATTATGTAAAAGGGGAAATTAGAATTATTCTCTGGGCTTCTCTGAGACAAAACCAGAAGCCAAGGGTTGGGTTGATGGGAGACAACTTTTCTAACTTTTAGGTGATCGACAGTGGAACAGGCTAGCGTGGAGTGGCACCTGATCATCTTGAGAACTCCTAGCAGAGCCTGCCCCTGGGGTGATGAGGGAGCTTTCTCTGCACAGCTGGGCTGGGAGAAGGGTGAGGTGCTTGCTTTGAGCACAGAATTTAAGGGGGGAGCCAAAAAACTCAGTCATCAAGATAAGCTATATTTTCATGTCACATTTTAAGAAATCCAAATCAATGCAAAATTAAAACAAAATATCAAAATATTAGATAAAGACAGAATCAGCATTGCTGATCTCCCCTTTGGCTTCAGGCACGAGTAAGGCTGGCAGAGAACTGCTGCATCGGCATGCTGAGTTAGATTAGGCCTTGTTAGGCCAGCCCAAGTGTAAAGACCGTGGGGGTCTCTGGACAGCTGAAATCTGTATGCTCTGTCTTTCTCTCCAGGAGCTGAGGTTTCCCAGAAGTACCCAAATTTGTTTGGCCATGGGATTTTTAAAGTTGTATTTGTTGCTGTTTTTCATAAAAGCTAGTGGGGTGCCTGGGTGGCTCAGTTGGTTAAGTGGCTGACTTTTGATTTCAGCTCAGGTCGTGATCTCAGGGTCCTGGGATCGAGCCCAATGTCGGGCTCCACACTCAGCAGGGAGTCTGCTTGAGATTCTCTCCCTCTCCCTCTGCCCCTCCCCCTGCTTGCCTTCTCTCTCTCTCAAATAAAATAAATAAATCTTAAAAAAAAAAAAACTTGTAATATGTTACAGAGCAGGGTTTTGAAGAACATACAGTGATAAACGCTGGTTAACATTCATTCATTCATTCATTCACCTACCTATTTTGCCGTTTAAAAAAAACATGTACTGAGCATATGTTTTGGGCCAGGAAATGGGCATGTATTGAGGAGAGGCCCAGGTCGTGCCCTAGGAAGTTGACAGTCCATGGAACAGATGGACACATACATAGTACACAGTGTGGACTAGGACTACAGGATGCCCCCTGGGGACAGAGGAAAAGCCCTGGGTCTAGAGCATGGGGGATACCTGCAGGTGTTCAGGATAGATTCAGCTCAGTCGAAGGGAGGGGGCATTCCAGGAAGGGTAACACAAGTACAGAGGGCTGGAGGTAGGAAGCAGTATCATGTGCTCAGGAAATACCAGGAGCCTCTGTTGACAAAGCACAAAGGGACGAGGTGGGGGGAGGGGGTGAAGCATGAAGACCTGGAGGGCCAGGCCAAGGAATTCGGCCCATGGACTAATTCACATTGCGGATAATTTCAGCATCTTGCTGGGTTGTGCACTTTGGATTGGGGCCTCATGCACACCCTTCTTCCCTTTAGCAGAATTGAGGTGCTCATCCCCATTTACTTGCCGGAATGGTGACACACTCTTAAAGAACCTCCATGGACTCAGAATGACACTTGTTTCAAAATAACTTAATATGCTATTTCATTCATACCCTGCCAGGGGCTTGCTTATCCATCTGGCTTTTCTCTCCCACCAGGTATATGGAGACACACCTGCCGTGTTACTCTCCAGTCCCATGCCCTGTGGAGTCATCCCTCCCCACAGCACCGTTCACATACCTCTGGCCCTGGAGACCCAGGTCACTGGGGAATATAGGTCCACAGTTTACATCTCGACCTTTGGGAGCCCGGACCCCCCTATGGTGAGAGCCAGTTTTCACAATTACAGTTAAATTTTTTTTTAATTATTTTATGTTAGCATACAGTACCTCATTAGTTTTTGATGTAGTGTTCCATGGTTCATTGTTTGCATATAACACCCAGTGCTCCATGCAATACTTGCCCTCCTTGATACCCACCACCCATCTCCCTCCCCCCTTCTGTAACTCTCAGTTTGATTCCCGAAGTCCAGAGTCTTCTCATGGTTTGTCTCCCTCTCTGATTTCCGCCCCCTTCATTTTTCCCTTCCTTTTCCTAATGTCCTCCATGCTATTCCTTATGTTCCACAAATAAGTGAAACCGTATGATAATTGTTTTTCTCTGCTTGACTTACTTCACTTACTATAATCCCCTCCAGTTGCAAATGGTGGGTATTCATCCTTTCTGATGGCTAATAATCCATTGACTTATTTCACTTAGTATAATCCCCTCCAGTTGCAAATGGTGGGTATTCATCCTTTCTGATGGCTAATAATCCATTGTATATATGGACCGCATCTTCTTTATCCATTCGTCTGTTGAAGGGCATCTCGGCTCCTTCCACACTTTGGCTGTTGTGGTGCATGTGGCCCTTCTTTTCACTACATCTGTATCTTTGGGGTAAATCCCCAGTAGTTCAAATCAAAACCACATTGAGATACCACCTTACACCAGTTAGAATGGCAAAACTTGACAAGGAAAGAATGACAGTTAAAATTGCTGTACTTCTTGCATACTCCGTATTTGCTATCTTCTGGTTTACATTTTCATTCTGCAATAGTAAAATACTGGTGCTGTTTGTTTGAAGTGATTCTGAATGTTTGCAGAGTAAACTAGGGTTCTGCTTTTATCTCTTCATGTACGGTGCCACAGATAAGGCACCTGACTTAAAAAGCAGCATCACAAAGGCAGGCCAACTCGAAAGGTGGCACTGGTGTGGGCACCTGCCGTGAGAAGGTCACTTGCTGAGCAGACAGCACTTCATGAAAGAAGAAGGCCCCTCTTCCTCAGGCAGACACAATGCCTTGGTGAAGGCACAGGGCTGGGGAGAGCAGAACAAGGTGGATTTCAGTCCCCAGCCTACACAGCTCTGTGCCGTGGACAGCCCTGTTGTTTCCTGTCAGTATGCGGCTTGGGCTGACCAGGCAAGCCAGTCACCCTTTTGGGGGAGGAATTCCAGGCTGGATTCATGGGTCTGACCAGCATGGCCATCTCTGTATCCTTCTGACCACAGAGTACAGAGAGAAGGAATGACAGTTCTCGTAAGCACCCTTTAATGCCACTGCTCTTTAAAAAAGTGGTGGCCAGAAGCTTCTGTTTCAAACAATCTCCAAGGCCAGCCATTTTTAGCTATTCTCCTGTTCTTTCTCTTGCGTCGAACGCAGGTATGTCGCATAAAAAGCATCGGAGAAGGCCCAGTTATCTATGTACATCCCACTCAAGTTGATTTTGGCAATATCTACGTCTTAAAGGACTCCCCGAGGATTCTCAACCTATCTAACCAGTCCTTCATCCCCGCATTATTTCAAGCACGCATGGTGAGTAGATGGCGGGACCATCATGGGATGAAAATACAGCTTTGCCTATACTTACAGGCAGTGGTCCTGTTTTTACAAAATGCCTTTGAAAATGATCACCAGAAGTAGAGATTTATATGGTTCGACTGTCATTCTCATCCCCAGTTCCTCTTTATTATAACTCTTTTGTTGGCTAAGAAACACAATATGCATATAGTTTGGTAAACAAGCAAATATATTTAGTATAATTTCGGGAGGATGCTTCAAAGATCTTATTACTGAACTATACCTAAGCCCGCCCACCTCCAGAAAACACCTTTTTTTTTTTTTTAAAAGTTAGCAGAATGTTTTACTTATAAACATAGTGCAAAAGTTAAAGATTTTTTAAAATGACATTTTATAATAGTCTTTGATTCTAGAAAGCCAAACATTCCATAATTAGTAAATCACATATGAAAAATGAACAGCCTTCAATGACCGAAGAAAGAATATAAATTGCTCGTCGCATCTCAAACTTCAGAGAGAAACTGCCTGACAAGGTTACCTTCTGAATGGCTATGAGCCCTGTGTTCTCTCCCTCAGAATGGACCCTGGTGACTGGCACCTGGGTGGCCTATCCTCAGGGTGCACAGTGATCTCTCAGGGACCAGGAGAGCAAAGTTCATGCCCAGCATGTTCCCAGCTCACATACAAGAACGTGAAAATAATTGGCACCTTTTAAATGTCTCTGTAACTGAAAATGCCTTTTTATATTTAATTTGAACCCTTTTGGCCACAAATTTGTTAGTATACTTATTCTAGTGTTATCCTCTCTTCCTTTTAGCAATATTTTAACATAGTTTATAAGGATGTGTGAAATACAGCAAGATAGTATTTGCCAAAAGTCGAAATTAAAGAAAACAGCAAAACAAGGATTGATACAAAAATAGATATGTAATAGTTCTAGAATGAGTCTGTCTTATGTCTATGTATTTTATAATGATATTTATATCTGCTGGTCTTCTATAAGCTAATTTTTAACAGATAATACCAATTTTTACAGAATTTAGAAATTTCTTATCCAGCAATTGAAAATATTTTTGATTAAAAAAAAGGTTTATAAATTTAAATATGAAATTTTACCAGCATAGCCCTTCTCCTATCCCCAAGTTATTGATATTGGAATGAACGCTAACATTTGGTTTTAGTATTTGTCAGATATTTCTGAAAAATCAATTATTAATTTTTTAAAAGTCACCCATTAGAAGGAACAGGATCATAGTTTTCTGCTGACTTGTGGCAGCTCCTCAGAGTCATTGGTCCCGATAAGCATTCATTTACTGTTGTTCCTTTTTATTATCATTTGTCATTAGTTCTTATAAAGGCAGCCATTTCCCGCACAGTCACTGCTCTTTGTAGCATGAGGTTTGGACACAACCGCACCCTTGTCGCAGCGCCTTGTGGATCTTGTGTGGAGAATAATGTCTAATAATATTTAAAGAAAAATCCTACAGAAAAGACGCCTCGGCTAGTCTTTATCCAATGAGTCCATTGATGGTTTGGTGGAAAGCAAGGGGTACTGCCTAGGAAGGGTTGCTTGTGGTCCAGCTTTGTGTGTGCTGAGCTCCCAGTGGAGGAGGCAGAGAGGCATCCGAGTGGTCGAGGTGGCCCAGGAGGGTCCGAGTGGATTACAGAGGAGGAGATGGGCGGAAACCACCAGAACGCTTGGGTACCGGGGTAGCACCCGCCGCTTGGTTCATTCTCAGGTAGCTCCAGATTTCACTTTTTGATACATGTTAAAAACCAAAAAATCACACCAAGAATCTATTGGTTTTTACTAATACAGTTTACATATTGAATGACCCAGCTGGTTGTTAAAATGGGATTTTTTCTTTTCCACAAAGGTTGCATGATTCCATCTTTTGATTCTTTAGTATCCTCTTAAATGAGCAAGCTCCAGTTTCAAGCAGCCAAGCGTGTGATACAAGCGATCTGTTGTAGACTGTTTTTCCCACATACCCTCTCTTGGAAAACTGGTGTTGGTTGAGCCGATTGTCCTTCCAGCATAAAAGTAGTTTCAACTGTAATTCTCATGGCTGAAAAGTTAACTCCTTTCATATTTCAGCTGGATTTTTTATGGATATCCTAATAAATAAATACTAACGTGTTAATATTATAGGAATTGAATGACACTAACTGGGAAATTAACTACAGTGGGAAGAAATAGAAATACCATTTACTAAATTTCGAAACTGATGTACAGTGCTGAACCTGCAAATTCATTCTCACAGAAATTACCAGGCATTAGGGAAAAGTTTCAGTTACTAGTTTTTTTCCCTAAGTAAGCTGAGAGCTCAGTACCCAGGTTAGCGGTGGTCAAATATTTATTGCATTTCATTTCTCACTCAGAGATAAGCAGGGCAAGGGCACACTCTTCACTCCTTCTGTGATTACTAAGGATTCAGGTCTTCTGGAACTTCTCTCTTCCTGCTGGATGCCCTGATAGGCAGGCTCATCCTCTCTCCTCTTTTGGCTGTTGGAAAATGTCAGCCCTCCCCCCGATGCGGCTCCCACTGTCAGCCGCTTGCCACGTTCAGCCTTGTGCATGGCCTGCACATCACAGCAACCATTGTGATTAGATTCTCCCTTGCTTGGCAATAGACATGTGTTTGCCATCAGCTGCAGGGGCAGGAGATAGGAAGCTGGAAGCCCACCTTCACCATGCTGTTGGGAAAATAAATTACACTTGGAGTGTTTTTTAATTTCTCAGAAATAAATCTGTATTAAAAAAAATGATTAAAAACCCTGAAACTTCTTAGTATAATATGGAGTGAAGAAACAGTGAAGATTATATTTTTTTTCTGTTTCAGTAAAGCTTAACTTGCTCTGAGTGTTCAGAAAAAAAAAAAATTGATTAGTAAAAGCAGAGGGTTGTGTGACCTGGAACAGTAAGTTCTCCTTTGCTTTGGAATGCCTGAAATACCAGCCTCCCCTAAAGGTTCTCTGTGGCTGATTTATTTGGATTTAAGATGAAGGACTCAAAACAGTAGAGTAAGTCACCTCTGCTTTGGAGGGTTAAAAATATCAGAATGTGAGAGCAGAGCAGAGAAAGGCCGTTTTGGCAAGAGTGTGTAGGCTCTGCTTTACCCACAGAGCTCCTGCCTTCTCTCTGGGTGATGGCAGAAATGAGGCAAGAGTATGGTAGTCCTCTGGACCCTAGGACCATCTTAAGATATCACACCCCATGATGTGTGTGTGAAGAGAAGATAGAATGAGCTGTTTCTCAGTTTTCAGTGGGTACATTAGCTCTGCTATGGGAATGAACCACTGCATCTATGGAAGGAAACAAGTAAGAAAAAAGATATATGGAAAAAGGAAAAGAAATGGGCATGAATCCGAGACCAAATGCAGTTGTTATACCTCTTTATATATATATTTTTTGTTTCTTAGAGATTTTGCAAAATAGTAGCTTTGTTTACTAAGGCATACATTTACAATATAGTACTTAGGTTTTAGCTCCTAGCTCAACTCTTCTGTTGAATATGATTTATGCCATAGCTTTCTGTGTCCTCAAACATACCCACTCCCTTAAGGTTTGCAGTGACCCCATTGAGCAGATCAGATAACTGAAGTTCTCTTGGTTGAGAGAATTGCCCACAGTTATACGTGGAAGAGTGGCATCCCCTCTGCTATAACTCAGATTTTCTGAATTTTAGTCCAGTCCTTTTTTGTCTTACCACAGAAATGTTTGATTCTAGAGGTCAAGAACTGTGTGTATCTAACATATTTTTTAATACAGGAAAATTTAAGAGATATGCTTAACACTGGAAGCTAACACATGTTAACCTTTCCCCACACTTACCTCAGATCCTTTACTTTAAAGAAATCATGTAGTAATGTTAAAGTTGGAACCCCATCTATTCTCCTTGTCAGTCTCATTTTATTCTTTTTTCAGAGGCAACCTTATCATGAATTTGATGTGTATACAAGCCATGCT
This sequence comes from Neomonachus schauinslandi, assembly GCF_002201575.2. Lineage (NCBI taxonomy): Eukaryota > Metazoa > Chordata > Mammalia > Carnivora > Phocidae > Neomonachus > Neomonachus schauinslandi. Next base: position 46,108,918 of record NC_058418.1, read on the forward strand.
TTTTATATTACAAGTATATATGTGTTTATAAATACTCTACAGTGACATATTGTTGCTTTTTAAATGTATATAAATTATATCACTGCATGTAACATCTTGTGACTCATTTTTTTAGACTCAAGATTATGTTTTCAATATCTATTCATGTTAATACTATAAATCTATTTAATTCATTTTAACTGCTGTGAATATTCCATTTACAAATGGTTTGTTGATCTCTTTGCCCACTAGTTGACAGTTGGGTTATTATAACAATACTTTAGTTAACAGATACAGGTCTCCTTGTGTTCATATGCAAGATACATATACTTTTGGGTATGTATAGAAAGGGTATATGTCTAGCAGTGGAATTGTTGGGTCTTAGGACAAGTGCATTGTCAACTTCATTAGATATTGCCAAATTACTCTGTAAGGTGATTATATCAATGTGCCCTTCCAAGATGGTTTGAGACATCTATTTCTTCAGCAGGCTAAAATTTATTATTGTCAAGTTCTTGCTAGTCTGAAAATAGAATACAATTTAATTTGTATTTCCCTTATTACTGTTGAGAATTTTTTCATTTGGGTCTCCTCTTCTGTCAATTATCCATTATCAATGACCTATATGTAGATGTTCTTTATACATCATGGGCACTGACCCTTCGTTTATAATGGGGTTTTGGATTTTCTAAAGACATTTTAAATTTAATGTCAACTTTATGAATCTTTCCTTCCTTGTGTCTGTTTTTTATTTATGGTTTAAGAAATATATCCCTGCTCTTCTGTTTAAATAGCTTTAGACACATTTTTCATGTCTTTAATCCAACTAAATTTATTTCTGTATAAATGTGGATAAAGTCTATTTTCTTTTTCATAAAGAAAGCCATGGGGTGCCTGGGTGGCTCAGTCAGTTAAGCATCTGACTTTGGCTGGCTCAGGTCATGATCCCAGAGTCTTGGGATCGAGTTCCTCTTCGGGCTTCCTGCTCAGTGGGGAGTCTGTTTCTTCCTCTCCCTCTACCCCTCCCCCCTGCTTGTGCTCTCTCTCTCTCTCTCTCTCTAGTTCTCTCTCTCTCAAATAAATTTTTAAAAAATTTAAAAAAAGTCAGTTGTCCTATCACCAGTTACTTAATAGCCCTTCCATTTTCCATTGATTTATAAAGCCTTCGCTGTTATATTCCAGATCTAATATGTACCTGGGTATGTTTCTGAGCTTTTTGTTGTATTCCATTTATGGTAACCCAGCGTCAGTATCCCCACTGTCTTAAATGGTGCAAGAGTATGGTAGTCCTCTGAACCCTAGGTCTTAATGATAACAATAATAGCTAACACTCATTATGTACCAGGCTCTTTGTGTGTATTTATGTAATGCTCTACAACTTGAATAAATGGGTATGAGGCACAGGGATGATGAATAAGTAGTCCAAATTTACATGACTAGAAAAAGAACACTAATAGCTGTACTGCTATCATTAGTCTGAACATCTATTAGGGTTTCTTTCATGTCCTTTTAATAAAGGCTTACACATCTTTTGTCATCTCTTCTAAGTTTCTTCTTGTGAATGGTACCTTATTTTTATTGCATTTTCTAATTAAATATTAACCATGTCAAAACAGGGTGGTTGGACCACCTGAGAGATTACATTGTCTCCCCCCCCCACCCTTTCTTTTTTTACTCTTTAAATATTTTAAATTTTATTTATTTTATTTTTTATTTTTTGCTTTTCCTTTTCTTTTTTGGTTTCTGACCTCTTCAGATTTATCTAGTGTGTATTTGGCTTGGGTCATGGTTGATATTTTTGAGTCTGCTCACTTGCTCATCCATTCTTCTCTGGGCAAAATGACTAGAAGGAGAAATTCACAACAAAAGAAAGAACCAGAGGTAAGGTTCTCTGCCACAGATCTAATTGATATGGATATAGGTAAGATGTCAGAGATGGAATTCAGGATAACAGTTATAAAGTTAATAGCTGGGCTTGAAAAAAGCATAAAAGACACTAGAAAAATCTCTTAGTGCAGAAATGAGATATCAGACCAAACTTAAAAAATGCTATAATGAGATGCAGTCTAAATTGAATGCTCTAACAGCTAGGGTGAATGAGGCAGAAGAGAGAGTAAATGATCTAGAAGACAGGCTAATGGAAAGGAAGTTGGGGAAAAGAGAGAAAAACGACTAATAGTCCATGAAGAAAGGCTTCAAGAAATTAATGATGCCATGAAACATACCTATGTCAGAATTTTGGGGATGCCTGAGGGTGAAGAGAGAGAGAGAGGGCCAGAACGTATATTTGAGAAAATTATAGCTGAGAACTTCCCTAATCTGGGGAAGGAAACAAGCATTCATGTCCAAGAGGTAGAGAGGACCCCTCTCAAAATCAATAAAAATAGATCAACACCCTGACATATAATAGTGAAGCTTGCAAATTTTAGAGAAAAAGAGAAAATCCTGAAAGCAGCTCCAGACAAGAGGCTCCTTACCTATAGAGGGAGGAACATCAGACTAACATCAGACCAATCCACAGAAACCTGGCAGGCCAGAAAGGGCTGGCATGATATATTCAGGGTACTCAATGAGAAGAACACGCAGCCAAGAATATTTTATCCAGCAAGGTTGTCATTCAGAATGGAAGGAGAGATAAAGAGCTTCCAGGAAAGACAGAAACTGAAAGAATATGTGACCACCAAGCCAGCTCTGCAAGAAATATTAAGGGGGATCCTATAAGTGAAGAGAGAGCCCCAGTGTAACATAGACCAGACAGAAACAGCGACAATCTACAGAAATAGGGACTTTACAGGCAATGCAATGGCGCTAAATTCATATCTTTCAATAGTTACTCTGAATGTAAATGGGCTAAATGCTCCAATCAAAAGACACACTGTATCAGATTGGATAAAAAAGCAAGACCCATCCATATGTTTTCTACAAGAGACTCATTTTAGACCAAAAGACACCTCCAGACTGAAAGTGAGGGGGTGGAGAACCATTTACCACGCTAATGAACCTCAAAAGAAAGCTGGGGTAACAATCCTCATATCAGACAAATTAGATTTTAAGCCAAAGACTGTAGTAAGAGATGAAGAGGGACACTATATCATACTTAAAGGGTCTATCCAACAAGAAGATCTAACAATTGTAAATATTTATGCCCCCAACATGGGAACAGCCATTATATCAACCAATTAATAACCAAAGTAAAGAAACACATTGACAATAATACATTAATAGGAGGGGACTTCAAACTCCCACTCACAGCAACGGGCAGATCATCTAAGCAGAAAATCAACAAAGAAACAAGAGCTTTGAATGACATACTGGACCAGGTGGACTTCATAGATATATACAGAACATTCCATCCTAAAACAACAGAATACTCATTCTTCTCGAATGCACATGGAACATTCTCCAGAATAGACCACATACTGGGTCACAAATCAGGTCTCAACCGATACAAAAAGATTGGGATTATTCCCTGCATATATTCAGACCACAATGTGTTGAAAATTGAACTCAATCACAAGAGGAAATTTGGAAGGAGCTCAAACACTTGGAGGTTAAAGAGCATCCTAGTAAAGAATAAATGGGTCAGCCAGGAAATTAAAGAAGAGTTTAAAAATTCCTCCAAAAAATCCTGGAAACCTATGAGAATGAAAACACATCTGTTCAAAACCTTTGAGACACAGCAAAGGTGGTCCTAAGTGGGAAGTACATTGTAATACAAGCCTCTCTCAAAAAATTAGAAAAATCTCAAATACACAAGCTAACCTTATACCTAAAGAAGTTGGAGAAAGAAGAGCAAATAAAGCCTAAACCAAGCAGGAGAAGAGAAATAATAAGATTAGAACAGAAATCATGAAATAGAAACCAGAAGAACAGTAGATAAATGAAGATAGAAGCTTGTTCTTTGAAAGAATTAATAAGATCCATAAACCTCTAACCAGACTTATCCCAAAGAAAAGAGAAAGGACCCAAATTAATAAAATCATGAATGAAAGGGGAGAGATCATGAGCAACACCAGGGAAATATAGACAATTTTAAGAATTATGAGCAACTATATGCCAACAAATTAGGCAATCTGGAAGAAATGGATGCATTCCTGGATACTTATAAACTACCAAAACTGAAACAGGAAGAAATAGAAAATCTGAACAGACCAATAACCAGCAAGGAAATTGAAGCAGTAATCAAAAACCTCCCAAGGGCGCCTGAGTGGCTCAGATGGTCAAGCGTCTGCCTTCGGCTCAGGTCATGATCCTGGAGTCCCTGGATCGAGTCCCGCATCGGGCTCCCTGCTCGGCAGGGAGTCTGCTTCTCCCTCTGGCCCTCCCCCCTCTCACGTGCTCTCTCACTCTCTCTCGTTCTCTCTCTCAAATAAATAAATAAAATCTTAAAAAAAAAAAAAAAAAAACCTCCCAAAAAACAAGAGTCCAGGGCCAGATGGCTTCCCAGGGGAATTCTACCAAACTTTTTTTTTTTTTTTAAGATTTTATTTACTTATTTGACAGAGAGAGAGACAGCGAGAGGGAACACAAGTGGGGGTTGGGGTGAGAGAGGGAGAAGCAGGCTTCCCGCTGAGCAGGGAGCCCAATGCGGGGCTCGATCCCAGGACCCTGGGATCATGACCTGAGCCGAAGGCAGACACTTAACAACTGAGCCACCCAGGTGCCCCTCTACCAAACGTTTAAAGAAGAAATAATACCTATTCTACTGGAGCTGTTTCAGAAAATAGAAATGGAAGGAAAACTTCCAAACTCATCCTATGAGGCCAGCATTATCTTGATCCCAAAACCAGACAAAGACCCCCATCAAAAAGGAGAATTACAGACCAATACCCCTGATGAACATAGATGCCAAAATACTCACCAAGATCCTAGCCAATAGGATCCAACAGTACGTTAAAAGGATTATTCACCACGACCAAGTGGATTTATTCCTGGGCTGTAAGTGTGGCTCAACATTTGCAAATCAATCAATGTGATAGATCACATTAATAAAAGACAAGAATGATATGATCCTCTCAGTTGATGCAGAAAAAGCATTTGACAAAATACAACATCCTTTCTTGATTAAAACTCTTCAAAGTGTAGGGTTAGAGGGAACATATTTCAATATCATAAAAGCCATCTACAGAAAGCCCACAGCAAATATCATTCTCAATGGGAAAAAACTGAGAGCTTTTCCCCTAAGGTCAGGAAAATGACAGGGATGCCCACTCTCACCACTATTGTTCAACATAGTACTAGAAGTCCTAGCCTCAGCAATCAGACAACAAAAAGAAATAAAAGGCATTCAAATTGGCAAAGAAGTCAAACTCACTCTTTGCAGATGACGATACTTTATGTGGAAAACCCAAAAGACTCTACCCCAAAACTGCTAGAACTCATACAGCAATTCAGCAATGTGGCAGGATACAAAATCTATGCACAGAAATCAGTTGCATTTCTGTACACTAACAATGTGACTGAAGAAAGAGAAATTAAGGAATCAATCCCATTTACATTTGCACCAAAAACCATAAGATACCTAGGAATAAACCTAACCAAAGAGGCAAAGGATCTGTACTCAGAAAACTATAGAACACTCATGAAAGAAATTGAGGAAGATGCAGAGATGGAAAAACATTCCATGCTCATGGATTGGAAGAATAAATATTGTTGAAATGTCTATACATATTCAATGCAATCCCTATCAAAATGCCATCAACATTTTTCACAGAGCTGGAACAAACAATCCTGAAATTTGTATGGAACCAGAAAAGACTCTGAATAGCCAGGGGAATGTTGAAAAAGAAAACCAGAGCTGGAGGCATCACAATGCCTGACTTCAAGCTATATTACAAAGCTGTGATCATCAAGACAGCATGGTACTGGCACAAAAACAGACACATAGATCAATGGAACAGAATAGAGAGCCTGGAAATGGACCCTCAACTCTATGGTCAACTAATCTTCGACAAATCAGGAAAGAATATCGAATGGAAAAAAGACAGTCTCTTCAATAAATGGTGCTGGGAAAATTGGACAGCCACATGCAGAAGAATGAAAGTGGACCATTCTCTTACACCATACACAAAGATAAACTCAAAATGGATGCAAGACCTAAATGTGAGACAGGAATTCATCAAAATCCTAGAGGAGAACACAGGCAGCAACCTCTTTGACCTTGGCTGCAGCAACTTCTTCCTAGAAACATCGCCAAAGACAAGGGAAGCAAGGGCAAAAATGAACTATTGGGACTTCATCAAGATAAAAAGCTTTTGCACAGCAAAGGAAACAGTCAACAAAACCAAAAGACAACTGACAGAATGGAAGAAGATATTTGCAAATGACATATCAGATAAAGGGCTGGTATCCAAAATCGATAAAGAATTTATCAAACTCAACACCCAAAAAAACCCCAAATAATCCAGTCAAGAAATGGGTAGAAGGCATGAACAGACATTTCTCCAAAGAAGACATCCAAATGGCCAACAGACACATGAAAAAATGCTCCACATTACTTGTCATCAGGGAAATACAAATCAAAACCATGATGAGATACCACCTAAACCAGTAAGAGTGGTTAAAATTAACAAGACAGGAAATGACAGATGTTGGCAAGGATGTGGATAAAGGGGAACCCTCCTATACTGTTGGTGGGAATGCAAGCTGGTACAGCCACTCTGGAAAACAATATGGAGGTTCTTCAAGACATTAAAAATAGAGCTACCCGATGACCCAGCAATTGCACTACTGGGTATTTACCCCAAAGAGACAGACATAATGAAACAAAGGGGCACTTACACCCCAGTCTTCATAGCAGCAATGTCCACAATAGCCAAACTGTGGAGATGTCCTTCAACAGATGGTTGGATAAAGATGTGGTTTATATATACAAGGAATATTACTCAGCCATTAGAAAGGATGAATACCTACCATTTACACTGATATGGATGGAACTGGAGGGTATTATGCTAAGTGAAATAAGTCAATCAGAGCAAGACACTTACATGGTTTCACTCATATGTGGAATATAAAAAATAGCGCAGAGGATCATAGGGGAAGGGAGGGAAAACTGAATGGGAGGAAATAGAGAGGGAGACAAACCATGAAAGACTCTTGACTCTGGGAAACAAATTGAGGGTTGTGGAAGGGTAGATGGGGGTGGATAGGGTAACTGGGTGATGGGCATTAAGGATGGCACATGATGTGATGAACACTGGGTGTTATATGCAACTGATGAATCATTGAATGCTACATCTAGTTATATTATTTGAGTTACACTACCAATATGATTGCTATCATATTATTTAGATTTTTGCATCTGTTTTTAATTTTTTACATTGCATTTTTCTGGTTTTGGTATCAAGAATATCATAGTCTTATAATATGACTTAGCTTTTCCTCTTTTGAATTTTTGAAAAGATCTTTATATAATCAACATAAAGTAGGATCCATTCCTTGGTGAAAAAGGCATTTAGTCATAGGAATTTCATGTGTTTATTGAGGGCGGAAGACGTACAAGAAGTGATGAGATTTTAACTAATGATTCATTTTGTATAATGATTTAAATTTTTCTAGAAATTTTTCATTTTATCTAAATGCAAATGTATTGGCATAAAACTATTCCAAATAGTTTTGTATGATTTTAAAATGTTCATACACTAATTTCTGCTCTTAGTTTTACCATTTTTTCCAAGTTCTTTATAATCATTTCATTCTTTTTCAAGAAACCTTAATTGGAATGTTTAACAATATTTTAAATCTTAGTTTAATCATGCCTTTAAAGCTTATAAATATTCTCTTTTTGCAACATTTTAGCTCCATAACAATCATTTTTGTTTGGAATACTTTTTTATTATAAATATTTGGTAAACTTTACTGTGATTTTCTTTTTAATATATGAGTTATATATGGGTATATATTCTTAATTCTTTACATTTCCCCTTTTTATAGAATTTTAATAGATAACTTTTAACTACAATGAATTTGGAACACATAGTTTCCATGACACATAGTCTTTGAATTTGTGTTTTGGGAGACATAGTTATGGTTGGTTTTTATAAATATTTCACATGACCTTAAAAAAGAATATAGACTCTAGTGATTGAGTGTAAAAGACTAACTGGCTGTGTGTTTGTATTAGATCAAGCTTATTGATGATATTGTTTAAATCTTTTATGGCCTTACTAATTATTTGTATGATATAATAGTTTCATTTTTCCTTGTAATTATGTCAATTTTTTCCTCCATATATTTCAAAGCTATGTTAATAGGTGCATATAAATTCATGACTTTTATCTCTCCTTGGTATATTATTCCTTTTTTCATAAGATACTGTGCATTTTAATCCCTAAATATGTTTTCTGACTTAAATTCTGTTTTGCCTGATAGTAATATTGTTACATCAGCTTTCTTTTAGTTAGCATTTGTCTGGTATATCTTTTCATTCCTTTATTTTCAGATTTGTGTGTGTCTTAGTTTTGTGTGTCAACTTAAAATCTCTTTTTTTTTTTACTTTTTTATTGTTATGTTAATCACCATACATTACATAATTAGTTTTTGATGTAGTGTTCCATGATTCATTGTTTGTGCATAACACCCAGTACTCCATGCAGAACGTGCCCTCTTTAATACCCATCACCAGGCTAACCCATCCTCCCACCCCCCCCTCCCCTCTAGAACCCTCAGTTTGTTTTTCAGAGTCCATCGTCTTCATGGTTCGTCTCCCTCTCCGATTTGCCCCCCTTCATTCTTCCCCTCCTATCTTCTTCTTAAAATCTCTTTTAAATAGCGTATGACTAGATTTTTTAAAATCCAGTTATAGACTCTGTCTTTTATATTTTTAAGATTTTTATTTATTTATTTGTCAGAGAGAATGCACAAGCAGGGGGAGTGGCAGGCAGAGCAGGAAGAGGGAGAAGCAGGATCCCTGCTGAGCAAGGAGCTTGATGTGGGACTTGATCACAGGACCCTGGGATCATGCCCTGAGCTGAAGGCAGATGCTTAACCAACTGAGCCACCCAGGAGTCCTGATAGACTCTTTCAATTGAGAAGTGTATTAGTTTTCTGTTGCTGCTGTAACAAATTTATAATCTTATAGTTCTGGAGAACATTAGTCTAAAATATATCTATAAAGCTGTGTACTTTTTTGAGACTCTGGAGAAGAATCTAATTCCTTGCCGTTTACAGCTTCTGGAGGCCACCTACATTCCTTGGCTTGTGACCACTTCCTCCATCTTCATAGCCAGCAGCATACCATCTTCTCTACTCCCTGACTTCTGCTTCCATCCTTATATCTCTGACTTTGACCTTCTTGCCTCTTTCATATAAGAACCTTTGTTACCACATTAGGACTATCCCAGTAACCCAGGATTATCTGTTCATTTCAAAATCCTTAATCACATCTGAAAGTCCCTTTTGACATGTAAGGCAACATATTTACAGATACCAGGGATTAGAACATGGACATCTTTGAAGGCCCATTATTCAACCTTCCATACCAAGACCTTTTAAAATCTATTATAATTGATGTATATGAACTCAATTTTACCCTGTCATTTCCCATATACTATGCTGGGTTTTTTTCTTTATTTCTTTTTCTGCTTTGTATTGTATTGATGAATTTTCTCCAAGCCCTCCTCCAACCACTACTACCTCTCATACATTTTTCCTATAGTCATTTAAAATCTATAGATCTTATTTTAAGTGGCTCTGTTTACATTGCTAAGAAATAAATCATATCTTTTTCTAACAATAATGAAAGAATCTTCGTCCTCCTTAAGAATAAGACAAAGACTCCATCACCCATTTATTATATCTTGATCTTTCCCTACTTCCATAATTTTTCTATTATTGTATAGAATTTTGGATCTTCTCTTCTTTACCACAGAGTTATTGATTTTGTCAGTAATTAACTACTCACTAGTTAACAAAATCATTTGCTGATTTTTATTTATTCTTTTGTTTTTTTGTATCTCTCTGCTTCCTTCTTGGTTTGTATTTCTTCTTGCTAAATTATATACCTCTAAGTTCTGTGCTCTATAGAGGTCTCATAATTTATGTATATTTGACTATATCTTGATTTCACCTTCACTCTTGCATGATAGTTAGCTAGCTAAGTATGAAATTCTATATGATGGGATTTTTTCCTTTGAAGATTGATCTCTGGCATCAATTATTGCTGATAAAATTCCATAGTTAGTCAGGTTATTACTCTTTTATAGATCATTTCTTTTTCTCACAAGGTGCTTTTAAGACTATGTTTTTATTCTTGATTTTCGTAGATTTCTCTTTAAATGCATCAGAAGATTTGACCCTTTTAAATACTGGAAATTTTTTGCCATTATCTCCTCAAATGTTTCTTCTTTGCCAGTCCTTTATTTCCTACTTTGAGCAAAATACACAGACACACACACACACACACATTCCACTACAATTCTACATGTCTATTTTTATTTGTCATCCATATCTTTCATCTCTTTATCTCTCTCTGATGCCTCCTCAGTGGCATGCTCTAGTTTACAGATTCTGCCTTTGATTTTGGCCAATTTAAAGTTTATATCATCTATTTAATTTTTTAGTTCTATATTTTTCTTTTTTTTTTTTAAAGATTTTATTTATTTATTTGACAGAGACAGAGACAGCGAGAGCAGGAACACAAGCAGGGGGAGTGGGGAGGGAGAAGCAGGCTTCCGCTGAGCCAGGAGCCTGATGTGGGGCTCGATCCCAGGACCCTGGGATCATGACCTGAGCCGAAGGCAGTCGCTTAACCAACTGAGCCACCCAGGCACCCCTCTTAAGATTTTTATTTATTTTTTTGACAGAGAGACAGCGAGAGAGGGAACACAAGCAGGAAGAGCGGGAGAGGGAGAAGCAGGCTTCCCGCGGAGCAGGGAGCTCGACGCGGGGCTCGATCCCAGCACCCTGGGATCATGACCTGAGCTGAAGGCAGATGCTTAACGACTGAGCCACCCAGGCACCCCTCAGTGGCTATATTTTTCAATTCCAAGATTTATAATTGATTACTCATAGCCACTATTCTTGATTCATATCTGTTTTTGTTTCATAATTTTTGTTTTATATATATTATACCACCCTGCATCTCTTTGAGGATCTCAGAAACATTTTCTAATCAATTTCACTTAGTTCTATAGATTGCTTGAGAATGAATTCATTAGCTGAAAGCTTGCAACTGTCCTTCTTAGGATTTGGAATTTTAAATAATAGATTAATCTGGCATGAGGTGTATTTTTTTCTCATTCTCAGTAGTCTTGCCTCCCTGTCTAACATTTTCTTCATTTGCCTTCACCCTGAACAACTATCTCAAGCCCAGAATCAAGTGTTGATCCTTTTCCCCCCAATGGAGATATTGGAAAAATCACAGATTCAGTCATTACACTTGACAGTGGCTTGACATAGGGCCTGTCTACATGACCGTCTGTACTTCACCACCACCACTGGCACAAGTGTGTGTAGACTATTACCTTGGGAACATCACAGCTTTGTTCGGCCTTCTTTCAAATTCGGGAAAGCTCTCTTGGCTGGGAACACTGGCCCTTATCCCTTACTTCCTGAAAAACCTTTTTGGTTTTCATTTTGTCCCTCAAGCTTCCTTTACTGACTCTAGGACCTAGAGCCAAGGAGGTCTGTGGCTTCAGGACCCTCTTATTGCTTCTGTTCCATTTCTGGTCGATACAGTGTTGATCTTGTTTTTGAGTATAACATGCCTGGTTCTTCCTAGTTTCAAAATTGTATCTCTTTTTTCTGTATGTGAGAGTGAAGGGTGTGTTTTAAAGCTTGATTTATAGTCAGTCCTCTTAACTAATTTTTACAGTGCTTTATATACTATCAGTGAGTACTTACAAAAGGGTAGTGAATTACGTCTTTATTTGGCATAAGGGAGCAGAATTCTTATATCTTTGCCTTAGTTATGAGGAAATCTATAAAATATGAGAAATCTACAAATATGAGAAATCTATAAAATAAATTCACAAGAATAGGAAAATAAGAGAATAACATTCTAGGGTGCCTGGGTGGCTCAGTTGGTTAAGGGACTGCCTTCGGCTCAGGTTATGATCCTGGAGTCCCGGGATCGAGTCCCACATCGGGCTCCCCGCTCAAGAGGGAGTCTGCTTCTCCCTCTGACCCTCTCCCCTCTCATGCTCTCTCTCACTCTCTCTCTCAAATAAATAAATAAAATCTTTAAAAAAAAAAAAAAAGAATAACATTCTAGTTTATCATGGTGGGCGTCTTTTCTTTAATACATAAATGTCATAGCCATTCCCAAAATGGATTGTGCTTTTCCTGAGAGCCATTCCAAGGGACTTATTCATTGACTAGAGGATACCAATGGCAATAATATCAAGAGACTTACCGAAGCAAAGGATTTTGCTTGACAGGGAGCTGTGAGCCTCTTACCCTGACTCTCACTTGAGACTTCTTTTACTTTGGCAAAGCTAAAGTGAAACCCAGAAGACAGATTCCAGCAGGTCATATTGATTATAAAACACACTGAAAAAAGGAAAGCTATCGATTGAATGTTAGGTAACATGATGGGTCAGCACCTTCCCTGAATTTAGAACAACAGCTCTACTGATTGAATATGATTAGTTTAAATGTAAGCTAAAGCCAAAATGAAAGGAGGAGGTTTTGTTCCTTTGTTATTAAAGGGCTATCTAAAAAATAAAAGAAAAATATGTGAGTTTCTTGCATGCTTTGCAAGACTTTCCATCTTCATTCTGCCTCTCCCAGCTCTTAATTAGCTTTAGCAAATTGTTTTTTCTATTTAATTATTATTCAGGCTTACAGTTAATACTTGTCACCACAGAGGGTGATTAAGGTAGACTTCCTTTATATTGATCAGATATGTTTTTTTCCCAAATTCCACCTTCCCTCCTCCATAAAAATTTATAATTTCTTCTCCATTACCAGCATCATCATCTAATCAATTAGATATGTACTAAACGTTTGTGTCCCTGCAGAATTCATATATTGAAATCATAACCCCCAAAATGATGATATAAGTGGTGAGGGGTTTGGGAGGTAATTAGATCATGAAGGTAGAGTCCTCATGAATAGGACTGGCACCCTCATAAAAGAGACCCCAGAGAGCTCTCACCTTTTCTATCATGTGATGATACAATGAGAATAATGGCTGTCTGCAACCTGGAGGAGGGCTCTCACCAGAACCTGACCATGTTGACTCTCTGATCTCAGACTTCCACCCTTCAGAACTAGGAGAAAGAAATTTCTATTGTTTATAAACCACCCAGTCTATGTTAGAGCAGCCTTAACTAAGTTACCAGCTCATGTCACTTTTAAAGGATGGCTGTCATTGTCATTATCAACTAAAGAATTTATTCCAACTGTGCACTGAGAGCAGACAGTCATATTCAACAATAAGCTAGTATAAAATGAAATAAACACTTTCATATAACAAAAAAAAGACAAGAAGGTTGTGATAAGTATTATGGTGTAAAGGTTTATTAATGGTATGAAATCCCCAACCCACATATGTCAAGATTATATGATGTTTTTCAGGGAGAAAATCATATTCTTTCTTAGTTCCATTTCCTCTTCCCTGTCACAAGCAAAAAGACAGAGACTGGAGGGGCATATATGACATGGTAGAGCTCTTCATAGGATGGCACTGGTGTCTTTTTGAGTGTCATTTGTGATGAAATTGTTGTATGCAGCATTAAGTTTCATACTTTGGAAGAAAAAAATCCCCCTCTGGGATGTTAGGACATTAAATTGGGATGTGTCTGAGAGGGAAGGGCAACGTTATCTGAGGGCGGGCATGGTCATGTGTCACACACAGTTGTCTAACATATGGTAGCCACTCAACAAAGAGTTGTTTAGTCTATGAGTGTTGAAGTAGTATTTTGTACTATCAAGAGTAAGGATGTTGTAGTCGGGCAGATCTGGAATGGAGTCCTGACTCTATATGCTCTAACTCTGGGAAAGTTATTTAACCTTTCTAAGCCTGGCTCCTTCCCTTTAATTGGAACTAATAATGGCATCTAGAAGATTAACCATGATAATATATCTAGATAGTGCCTGGTGAAAAATAAGCATTTGGCATTAAATAAATGCTAGCTTTGATTATTAACATGGACAGACAAAAAGATCTAGGTGAAATGACTTGTGGAAAGACTTAATCTTTATGACAGTATATCTTAAGGTCTTTTATATTATTTTCTTAGATAAGAAAGAGAAATAAATAAGGCACACTCAGAGAGGTCCTAAGGTTCCAAACTAACTGATCCATACGGTACAGAGCTCTATGAAATAGGAGCTCTAATGCTGCCTTTTTCCTCACTTTTCACTTGTTTCTCTAAATATTTGACAGTGAAGCCTTCTTGTGAAATAGAAAATATTTGCATTAATGAATGCATATATGTTCTTCCACATCAAAGAAAAGAGGTTTATTAGAAAATAGGTTAGTATTTAGAATTTTCAAGTTCAATAGGTTTCTGATTCTCTATCTCCTTGGAGTTTATTTATTCATTTATTTGTACAGATGGTCCCTGGAATCTGTGTAAGTCATGTCTGCATGCTTAGGAGCTGTCCTCTTTCCTTTTAGTTAACTATCTTCATGCTTTGTGTTTGATCTGACACCTTTTGCTGAGTTTTGAGAAGGCAGTGGCTTTCAGAAAGAACATTACAATCCTTGTTTAAAGATACATCCTAGTAGCCTGAAAAGATTGTTGGTACATATTACTTAAGAGCGATGTAAATTACATATACCTGGCTCCCTCATGCAACCAAACTCAGCTGGCCTTAAAATTCTTACAGACATCTTCCCCTACAAATAGGGAAATCAAGAGGTAGGACAATTACTTGACCACTAAGAACCTTCAGCAGATCAGTGACCAATCCCTTCCTATTCAATCTATTATGCCAAACTACCTCTCTCTAAGAACAAGAAGAAAATCTGGGAAAAATATGAAAAACTGTGTTTAAAAGCACCAAAGCCAGTGACAAACAAAAAGAAAAAGGAAACAAATATATGTTCAGCATTTGTAACTGTTTTCCCTAGGGAATTGCTGCAGAGGTTGAAAATCTGAAAAGAGCATTCAGAAAACTCACAGGTCTATGAAAATAAAAACTGAAATCTAGACTGGCTAGAGAGAGAAAAATTGGAGAAGATTGGACTTGGTAAAACTCTCAGACTTTTGGTTAGGACTTTGATAAAGCTACACCCTGGGAAAAAAGTAAACTAGCACAGACCCTCATTTCAAATTATTTTAATCTATGCCTGGATAAAGAACATCTAGAATTGCTAGTTCTCCCCACATCTTTCCTAGAAGCAAATATATAATACTCTCACCAAAGGAAGAAAACATTATTCTAAGCTTTAAAGTATTTTATGTATCTACAGTTTTTATATACAAAGTCTAACAGTTAATTTAAAAATAACCAGCCATACAAGGAGATAAGACTACTGAACAGAAAACTATGATATGCTTAATATGCTCAAGGAACTAAAAGGCAAGGTTTAAAATTTTGGTAGAACTATGGAAAGTATAGAAGAGAACAAATGGAACTAAAGACCTGAAAAATACAATTGAGATTAGGGACTCACTAGATAGGTTTAACTGCTTATTAGATACAGATGAAGAGAAAATTGTGGAAATGGAAGATAGGTCAGAAGAAACCACCCAAAATGAAAAGGAAGAGAGATAAAAGGATGAAAAATGTAGACGAGTTGGTCAAACAAACAAATATACACAAAGGGTATGGTTATTGGAGTACCAGAAGGAGAGAAGAGAATGGAGCAGAAGAGACCATGGGTGAGACATCAAGCCAGATTCAAAAAGCATTATAAAGCAAGATAAATATAAAGAAAACCACATCTAGGCACATTATAGTTGAACTGCTTAAGACCAGAGAGTAGATATTAAAGGCAGCCAGAGACACAAAGACAGTTTACCTTAAAAGGAATAATCGTCAACTGGCTGCTGATTTCTTTTTTTTTTTAAAGATTTATTTATTTATTTATTTGACAGAGAGAGACAGCGAGAGAGGGAACACAAGCAGGGGGAGTGGGAGAAGGAGAAGCAGGCTTCCCGCTGAGCAAGGAGCTCGATGCAGGGCTCGATCCCAGGACCCTGGGATCATGACTTGAGCCAAAGGCAGACGCTTAATGACTGAGCCACCCAGGCGCCCCTGGCTGCTGATTTCTAAGGCACTGCTGAGAGCAGGGTACCATTATGGAAATAAGAGGACTACCAGAAAGCCTGCATCCTGAAAGGCCCCCTTCCCCTTCAATCCTCAGCACATGGGCAGCAGATTGGAATATTCTCTGGGCAGTTTCACCAGCCACAAGGAAAGGCAGAAATAAACTGATAGTTGGGCATCTAAAATATCTGGTGGCCCTTGCCCGAGCACATATGGTTTTAGTGCTTTACAAGTACTTAACTAAGCTGCATCAAGAAAGCCTGTGAATTGTGTAAGACTAATGAATCACAGACCTGTACCTCTGAAACAAATAATACATTATATATTAAAAAAAAAAGAAGAAGAAGAAGAAGAAGATAGTAGGAATGGAAAAATGAAGGGGGGGAAATCAGAGGGGGAGACAAACCATGAGAGACTGTGGACTCTGAGAAACAAACTGAGGGTTTTAGAGGGGAGGAGAGTGGGGGGATGGGTTAGCCTGGTGATGGGTATTAAGGAGGGCATGTATTGAATGGAACACTGGGTGTTATATGCAAACAATGAATCATAGAATACTACATCAAAAATAAATAAATAATTAATTTTTTTAAAAAAAGCCTGTAATACAGAAGCAAGAAACCAGAAAACATAAAGTTGAGAACATGGAGGAAACAAAGGCAATACAGTGAGAAGAAAGCTTAAAGCAAAATGATCATTAGTAATTTCAGGAAAATAAAAGATGACTTTGCATCCGTGAACAAGAACAGGGTGATATTTTTTTTAAAGGAGCAATAAAAATGTGGTTATAGAAGTTAAAAATAAAACCACGAAAGGGGGCGCCTGGGTGGCTCAGTTGGTTAAGCGACTGCCTTCGGCTCAGGTCATGATCCTGGGGTCCCGGGATCGAGTCCCGCATCGAGCTCCCTGCTCGGCAGGGAGTCTGCTTCTCCCTCTGACCCTCCTCCCTCTCATGCTCTCTGTCTCTCATTCTCTCTGTCTCAAATAAATAAATAAAATCTTTAAAAAAATAAAATAAAATAAAATCACGAAAGGTAAAATTTTGATAACAGAATTGGAAAATAAAATTGAGAAGCTATCAGAGTAGAACAATAGGAGAAAAAGCTAGAAACAAGGAGAGAAAGATTAGAAAATTAGATGATTTTTTTCAACATTTCAAAAATCCAAATAAGTACATCCAGAAAGAACAAATTTAAAAATGGAGGTGAGGAGATTATGCAAGAAATAATCCAAGGAACGTATCCAGAACTAACAGAGAGGAATTTATGGAAAATATTCATCAAATATGCTGCATAATTGATGAAAATAGGCCCATGTGAAAACGCATCTTTAAATTCCAGATGGAAAAGTATTAGTGCTCAAAAAGAAAAAACAAATCGGGAACCCAGAGTGACCTCAGACTTCTAGACAGCAGCACTGGAGTGGAAAAAAAGACTTTTTGAAGGAGAATACATCTTAGTCTTGAATTCATCAACCAGCCACAAGATTAATCAAATGTGGGGTTAGAATAAAGACATTTCAGGCATGCAAGATCTCAAAACATTTACCCTCCATGAATCCTTTCTTGGGAAGGTAGTGAAGAACCTTCTCCACCAAAGCGAGGAAAACATGAGATCTGGGGTACAAAGGCTCAGACCCAGGAAAGAAGCTCAAGGAATACCTAGGATGTGCTGTGTGGCATTCTTAGGATGCCAGATGTGTTGCAGGCCCACAGAGCAGTCAGGTCAGACAGGAGTTGCAGAACAGATGGCTCCAGGAGAGATTTGTCTCTAAGAAAATGGAGCTGATAGAAAATCAGATGTTTTAGAGAGGACATTTACTGCTTTGAGAGTTTGGGGATGTGTCCATGATAGATACATTAAACAACAAACAAAGACAAGACAATAATTCCTGGGAAAATAAAAGTTGTACACAAATGGAAATGTAATCACAGTATGCTTTTCATAGCTCAGCTGTGAATAGTATTTGCATGCTCATGGTGTAGATTCTCACCAGAAAATAAGTTTTAACTATATTGGGAGGATGAGGGGAAGAAAGTGATGGAGAGAGGGAGAGAAGAGAGCTGTCATTGTTTTCTGTAGAGAGAAATAAATTGATAATGCTCAAACTGAAAAGAAGTAGCAGCAGGTTCCTTGGAGGAAGGCAAACGCCACAAGAAAATGCAAAAAGAATTGACAGCAGTTGCCTCCGTTAATGGACAAGGATAGGAAAAATGGGGAAGGGTGGGAGAGTGGGTTCGAAGGACTACTGTTTTTCATGTCTTTTTCCTAGAACCATTTGACTTTGCAGATTATTTGTATGTGTACATTTCATAAAAATTTGAAAATTTCAATCTTGCTGCAGGAAAGTATTATAGTATGCTATTACCATTTATGTAAGAAAAAGTAGTATATATGCAAATGGACTTTTTTTTTAAATTGTATTATGTTATGTTAGTCACCATACAATAATACATCATTAGTTTTTGATGTGGTGATCCACGATCCATTGTTTTCGTATAACACCCAGTGCTCCATGCAGTACGTGCCCTCCTTAATACCCATCATCGGGCTAACCAATCCCCCCTCCCCCCTCCCTCTAAAACCCTGTTTGTTTCTCAGAGTCCGTAGTCTCTCATGGTTCATCTCTCCCTCCAATTCCCCCCCCCCATTTTTCCCTTCCTTCTCCTAATATCCTCCATGCTATTCCTTATGTTCCACAAATAAGTGAAACCATATGATAATTGACTTTCTCTGCTTGACTTATTTCACTTAGCATAATCTTCTCCAGTCCCATCCATGTTGACGTAAAAGTTGGGTATTCATCCTTTCTGATGGCTGAGTAATACTCCATTGTATATATGGACCACATCTTCTTTACCCATTCATCTGTTGAAGGGCATCTCGGCTCTTTCCACAGTTTGGCTATTGTGGACATTGCTGCTATGAACATTGGGGTGCATATGTGCACTACATCTGTGTCTTTGGGGTAAATACCCAGTAGTGCAATTGCTGGGTCATAGGGTAGCTCTATTTTTTAATTTTTGAGGAACCTCCAAACTGTTTTCCAAAGTGGCTGTACCAACTTGCATTCCCATGGATCAGAAGAATAAACATTATTAAAATGTCTATGCTACCCAGAGCAATCTATACCTTCAATGCCATCCCAATCAAAATTCCAATGACATTTTTCAAAGTGCTGGAACAAACAATCCTAAAATTTGTATGGAATCAGAAAAGACCCTGAATTGCCAAGGACATGTTGAAAAAGAAAAACAAAGCTGGGGGCATCACGTTGCCTGATTTCAAGCTATATTACAAAGCTGTGATCACCAAGACAGCATGGTACTGGCACAAACACAGACATACAGACCGATGGAACAGAATAGAGAACCCAGATATGGACCCTCAACTCTATGGTCAAATAATCTTTGACAAAGCAGGAAAAAACATGCAATGGAAAAAAGTCTCTTCAATAAATGGTGCGGGAAAATTGGACAGCCACATGCAGAAGAATGAAACTCGAAGATAAACTCAAAGTGGATGAAAGACCTCAAAGTGAGACAGGAATCCATCAAAATCCTAGAGGAGAACGTAGGCAGTAACCTCTTTGACATCGCCCATAGCAACTTCTTTCAAGATACATCTCCAAAAGCTGGTGAAACAAAAGCAAAAATGAACTTTTGGGACTTCATCAAGATGAAAATCTTCTGCACAGCAAAGGAAACAGTCAACAAAACCAAGAGGCAACCCACAGAATGGGAGAAGATATTTGCAAATGACACTACAGATAAAGGGCTCATATCCAAGATCTATAAAGAATTTCTCAAACTCGGGGCTCCTGGGTGGCTCAGTCGTTAAGCGTCTGCCTTCGGCTCAGGTCATGATCCCAGAGTCCTGGGATCGAGTCCTGCATCGGGCTCCCTGCTCTGCGGGAAGCCTGCTTCTCCCTCTCCCACTCCCCCTGCTTGTGTTCCCCCTCTCGCTGTGTCTCTCTCTGTCAAATAAATAAATAAAATCTTAAAAAAAAAGAACTTCTCAAACTCAGCACCCAAAAAACAAATCATCAAGTCAAAAAGTGGGCAGAAGATATGAAAAGACACTTCTCTGAAGAAGACATACAAATGGCTAACAGACACATGAAAAAATGTTTATCATCATTAGCCATCAGGGAAATTCAAATCAAAACCACATTGAGATACCACCTCACACCAGTTAGAATGGCCAAAATGGACAGGGAAAGAAACAACAAATGTTGGAGAGGTTGTGGAAAAAGGGGCTTTTTTTTTTAAGTCATAAAGAATCTCTGGAAAGATACGCAGCAAACTGCCAAGAGTGGCGGCCTCCTGGGATGGCAGCTAGTGGCTATCAACAGACAGAAGAGAGAGAGAGAGAGACTCTTTACCCTTATACTCATTTGAGTTTTACATTGTGTACCTGTATTATTTATTTACAAAGAAAAACTTCTAGGAAAGAAAGAAGCCAGGAATGAAATAGAAGCAAGAGAGCAAACAAAGTTAAAATTACATGGGCTCTAAAGAGAGTGCCCATATCCTTTTAGGACAAGTTCTTTCTTCAATAAATATAAGTGCACGTCTTCTTATAATGCAATTGACATTATCCTTGTAGAACAAATGGAGGAAGAAAAAAACCACTCACAATGCCACCAAACGTATAACCACTGTTAAATTTTCAGTGTATATCTTCTGAACCGTCACTGTGTGTGTGTGTTTGTGTATTTCTACCCCCTCTCATGGGATAATCCGACTTCATTACCATGGGATAATCCGACTACCATTACCGACTTCACTCAACAATGAAGTGTAGTCACTTTCAATATGAATCATTAAGGAACATTCCTGTTCAGATCATTTCAGTGACTGATTTTATTGCATCACTTGGCTCCACCACAGTTGATTTAATTAATCCCCTACTAATAGATTGCTTCCAATTTTTCACCACCATAAACAGTGCTCATGTCCTAATTGCTGATGGCATTCCTCACCATTTCCTAGACTAGACTTCTAGAAATGCATTTTCCGGGTCATATGACATGAACATAACTAAAAGGCTTAATATATCTTAGGAAATTTTCTCCCAGAAAATTTATACCAATTTACATCCTACCCCCAGCAATGTTGAAGAATGTCACCCTCTCTCAGACCCTTGCCAGCATTTGGTTTGTTTTTGCCAAATCTGGCAGATGAAAAAAAAATGTTGTATTGCTAGTGTTTCTTTGGCTTACTGGTAAGGCTGAACATTTTCATATATTTATTGACAAAAAAAAATATTTTTTGAACACCTTCTCCATTCCTGGTACTGTGCTAACTGAAGTGAGAGGCATAAAAGCACACAGAATGGTCTCTTTCTTCGAAGGGTTTACAATCTCAGAAAAAGAAATGAATGCACAACCGATACAGTATTACAGCGCACTGTGTTATGATATGTCACCACAGGGGAGGAAGTGATTAATTCTTCTATAAAACTTAAAATGTTCATACATAAAACATTTGAATGGAGACTTGCGGGATAAGGAGGAGGAAGACAGGGAAATGGGGTGTACGATCCCACAGAGTAGCATAGTTAAGTGCAGTGATGATGTACAGTACACTTGGGAGGGGTGAGTGAGCTGGTAGGGCCAACGCCAAGGGTGCATTTTGGAAATTGACAGTGCCTAGAAAGGAAGCCTAGAAAAGTGCGTTGGGGTCCTCTTCTGAAGAATTTGGAATGGATTCTCCAGACCAAAGGTATACCAGTCTTGATTACAGGCTGCCATGTTGCAAACAGAAAAAGTGGCAAATATCCACCATGAACCCTGGAAATCACATGTCAAGTTTGGGTGTGTGTGTGTGTGTACATTTTCTGTGGTGGGGTTCCATAGCATTCTCAAAGGGGATAAAGGATTCAACACCATTGGCCCAGACCATGGAGAGCCTTCCAGTATCTTCAGCAGGAGAGGAGCAGGATCAGCCCTGTGAAAAAGAACCGTGTCACTAATGTAGACTGGGGAGGGCACAAGCAGGAAGAGGAACTGGATGTAAAGTTTTGAATGATACCGTTAATAATACCCACCATTTACTGAGCACTTATTCTGTGGTAGACAAAGTGCTAGAGGCTTGGCTCCTGTTTTATTTCATCTTCAAGCAGCACATTTAACAGATGAGGAAACTGAAATCGATTTTAAAATTAATCCTGGATCACCTGGCTACAAAGGGTAGAGTCCACAGTTGACCACCAAGTCATGTGACTTCAAAGCCCACTCTTTTAAACATTCCCCTCCACTGCCTCCCTTGTAAAGCTCCAGCACCATTTCTTTCGTACTTCATCTCCTAATTCTCAGTTAATTATTTTAAGTAATAAAGTGACTCACGTCAGGGAAGATAATCAAATGAGTTGAGATACCATATTTAGCAGACGAAAAGGAGAAAGGCCTCGGTGACTGTTCATTGTTCTTGTTCCACAAAGAATTGATCGTCTGCTGAGATAATAGTATAATCCAAAGAAATCCCTAGCTCTGCACATTGGTTCCTGTTGTTATTTGTGTCTTCTCGTTCCATGGAAGGAAATTCTTGCAGATTTCAACTGGCAAACAAGTCATTTTGAAGAAAGTACACAGCATTTTCTTCAAGCTCCATGGTCATTAGCACTATGGAAGAGGAGGTCTGCCTGAGTATATTCACTCTCATTTATTGTTGAAATGACATGTACAAACAATAGCATTCACTTCTGTCTTTTGTGGCAAATATTAAATACACCATGATGAAACTTATCAAAGCTCTGACTCTATTACCTTGGGAGGTGAGCGCTGCCTAAGTGCACTGATGCACTATTATAAAATAAAAAGCAGATGTTATCTTCAGACACGTGACACCTCAGGGTGTCACACTCATCACCAGCAGGCATGGAATTCTGAATTGGAGATGATTACCATCTTTCCATCTTTCACAGTCCTGTGCACGTGCATGTACTAACCTTTCATATGTGTTGTTCATGGGCTGCTCTAAGGACTCAGCCTTTTCACTCCCAATTCACAGAAAAAAACAGAGGCAACGGTTTTGCTGAAGTTTGGATGGAAGGCTTAGGAAAGCCCATTTTTATCATTTTGGGAACAAATATGTGAAACCGTAAGGGCTCATCTGATCCACTAAGGATAATCTCCCCACCTTTGTTTGGTTTTTGTTTTGTTTTGTTTTGTTTTGTTTTGTTTCAGAGGTAATTTAGTGATTCATCAGTTGCATATAACACCCAGTGTTCATTACATCAAGGGCCCTCCTTAATGCCCATCACCCAGTTACCCCATCCCCCTACCCACTTCCCCTCCAGCAACCTTCAGTTTGTTTCCTATAGTTAGGAGTCTCTTATGGTTTGTCTCCCTCTCTGTTTTCATCTTATTTTTCCTTCCCTTCCCCTATTTTCATCTGTTTTGTTTCTTAAATTCCACATATGAATGAAATCATATGATATTTGTCTTTCTCTGACTAACTTATTTCACTTAGCCTTCTAGTTCCCTCCACGTCATTGCAAATGGCAAGATTTCATTCTTTTTGATGGCTGAGTAGTATTCCGTGTGTGTGTGTGTGTGTGTGTGTGTGTGTGTGTGTACCACATCTTTATTCATTCATCTGTCGGTGGACATCTGGACTCTTTCCATAATTTGGCTATTGTGGACATTGTTGCTATAAACATTGGGGTGCATGTGCCCTTTCAAACCACTATGTTTGTATCCTTTGGATAAATACCTAATAGTACAGTTGCTGGGTTGTAGGGTAGTTCTATTTTTAACTTTTTGAGGAACCTCCATACTGTCTTCCAGAGTGAGCCCAATCCCTTCTAAGGGCTCATCTGATCCGCTAAGGATAATCTCCCCACCATAAAATCAATAGACGTAGGACCTTAATTCCATCTGCAAAATCCCTTCACAGTAGCACCTAGATTCATGTTTGATTAAATAACTGGGAGAAGATACCTATACACTAGGAGATGGACATCTTGGGAGCCACCTTATAATTCTGTCTATCACAAATCCTTACAAGCTGCTTCTCTTCTGTAAAGGGTAGTGTCTGTTATAGGCTTTCTTAGCATCCCTCTTTGTTTTCTCAGTTTTGTAATCTATTATTTTTAGCAAATACTGTTGAGCCTAGGGACAGCTGGGTGGCTCAGTCTGTTAAGCGTCTGCCTTCAGCTCAGGTCATGATCCCACAGTCCTGGGATCGAGTCCTACGTTGGGTTCCTTGCTCAGCAGGGAGCCTGCTTCTCCCTCTGCCTGCCGCTCCCCCCTGCTTGTGTGCTCTCTCTCTCTCTCTGACAAATAAATTTTTTAAAATCTTAAAAAAATACTGTTGAGCCCATAATTATGTGTCATGTGGGACATTTCATATTTTGATGAAATGATGACAGTGGCTGTCATTTGTGAGGACTTACTATTTGTCAGATGCTGCTCTGAGTTTCACATGCATTACCTCACGAGAAGCATCACCACAATCTGTGCAGAAGGTGCAGCTCGTGTCACAAGCTCCAAGTGGGAACGCTGAGCCTGGGCATGGTTAAGTAACACACCCAAGATCCAACAGTTCAAAAGCTTTGCAACTGGGACTCAAACCCACATCCCTTTTCCTTCAGAGCCCTCCTTCCTAACCTATTTCCATCAGTTGTTGTCTTACTCTGTTGGAGTTTTGAAAGGTTGTGGAATGTCCTCATAGCTATAATGATTATCATTCATCCATTCCTTCATCAGATCTGCAATCTAATAACAGAAAATATCATATATGCCAAGTCCTTCCTAGCAGCAAAGGACATCCCTAAAAGTCAAATAGCAAAGAGACACAAGGGTGTTGGGGCAGTTTAAAGCTTGACTTTGGGGGAGGATAGTCCAGTACCTTAGCAGCTGGCATTTTAATGTGCCTTGTTCGTGGATTCTAGGATGTACTTGGCTGCCTGGTTTTATGCCAAACATTGATTAATAAGCTTCATCAAAAAGAAAACTCACCAATTCAGCCCTGGAGAGCAACTTCATATCTTCTTTCCAGGGCAGCCAACCTGTGTCAGCAGGAATCAGAATAGAAATGGTACCCATCCATTGAAAACTAATGTCCCCTGACTTGAAATAGCACTTATGCTGGTGACACCGTATCTTCGTTGTGAACAGAGGATTGACCTGTGCTACTGGCTAGAGGAGGAAAATAAATGGTTATAACAGGAGAGATGACATTGACAGAACCTTCTTCCAAAAGGCATTTGCTTTTTGATAAAAAAAGGGACAAAAATGGCATTGATTTATGTTTTAATTGTAAGCTGAGTCTCATAAATGAGTAAAACTATGTAGAGTGCTCCAGGGCCACTAATTTGGGAAGAAGGGCCAACAGCTGAGATGACCTGGCCTAGAACTTTCTTATTTTCTCTTGTAGCTGCCCCTCCACTTGTCCTAACAGCAGGTAGGTAATAACCCCAGGCCTGCAATTCCCATAGGAGTTGAAATGCCAAGTTATGCATCCACTTCTGTGTTCTGATGGAGCAAATTCTTCACCTTCCAAAATCTGAGATCCAGGTCAGTTGGGAGAAGACCTTAAGGATCTGGGAGTAGACTTAACCATCAGGATGACTTTAGCAGCAAGCAGCTAGTGATTCACAACACCCATTCCCTTTTGCTCTTGGACTTGGAGCCAGATGACATTTCTCAGCCTTTTTTGCCTTGAGCATGGCTGTGTGACTGAGTTTTAGACAGAGGAAGTGGCAGAAGTGATGTGTAACATTTCCAGGGTTGGTACATAAAGTTTCAGTATGTGACCCTCCATCCTCTTTCTTCTCTTCTTAGCCAGCTGGATGTCAGTGTGTAGAGTGCTGAGATCCTGCAAGTTAATCATGTCACAATCAAAGAATTTCAATATCCTCTGTTCTGGAGAAGCATCTTGTTCTTTAGGTTTCCCTGAAGCACTTCACCCCAGCCTCCTCTGACCTACATTTTTGTCGTTCACTTGTAAAAGCAAGAACATAATAGGTGTGTTTAAAAGTCACTTGCACACAGCTGAAGAAGGAATTAGTGAACTGGAAGATAGCTCAGAACAAATCCAAAATGAAGCACCAAGAGCAAAAGAATGGAAAGTGCAGATGGGAGTCTAAGAGACAGAGGACACAATAGAAAAGCCATACACACACAAGGATAGGGAAAGGGAATGAGGCAGAAAAAATATTTAAACAGATAATAGCTGAAAATTTTTCAGAAATAAGAGATATCATGGGGCGCCTGGGTGGCTCAGTCATTAAGCATCTGCCTTCGGCTCAGGTCATGATCCCAGGGTTCTGGGATCGAGCCCCGCATCAGGCTCCCTGCTCCGCGGGAAGCCTGCTTCTCCCTCTCCCACTCCCCCTGCTTGTGTTCCCTCTCTCGCTGTCTCTCTCTCTGTCAAATAAATAAAATCTTTAAAAAAAAAAAAAAGAAGAGCTATCAAAGCACAGATTCTAGAAAAGTAGCAAATTCCAAGCAGGATATGCAAATAAACTCCTAATT
Organism: Neomonachus schauinslandi; assembly: GCF_002201575.2. Classification (NCBI taxonomy): domain Eukaryota; kingdom Metazoa; phylum Chordata; class Mammalia; order Carnivora; family Phocidae; genus Neomonachus; species Neomonachus schauinslandi. The sequence goes on from NC_058418.1 coordinate 46,135,537, forward strand.
AGACACCTTATAGTGAACCTGCCCTACAATTAAATATAAAACAGATGAACATAGGGGAAGGGAAGGAAAATAAAATAAAAACAGAGAGGGAGGCAAACCATAAGAGACTGTTAACTCTAGGAAACAAACTGAGGGTTGCTGGAGGGGAAGTGGGTGGGGGGATGGGGTAACTGGGTGACGGGCATTAAGGAGGGCCCTTGATGTAATGAGCACTGGGTGTTATATGCAACTGATGAATCACTAAATTCTACCCCTGAAACTATAGTACACTATATGTTAACTAAATTAAATTTAAATTAAATAAATAAGTAAATAAGTAAATACAAGGGGAAAATCTTAAAAGGAGCTTGAAAAAAAAGATTACCATCAAGTAAGCAGAATTTATATTTTTATAGTAAATAAGATCCTTACAACATTTTTATGACTTGACACCTTAACCAAATTTTTAACTTACTTTGGAGCCTGATTGTGCTATTTGAGATTTTCTTCTAAAGCTAGGATGCTGGATTCAAAGGGCTGTTAAGCAAAAGAGGGTGCTTCAGTTTATCCTATTTAGCTCCAAGGGATTGGCCAAATACCAGTGTTATGGAGGATACAAAAAAAGCCTCTCTACTTAATATAAGGAAGGGATAGCAAACAATTTGTGTTGTTAAAATCTGGAATAAGTTACTTTAGTTGAGAAATGAGTTTTCCTACATCAAAGGTAGATACATTAATTTGTTTATCAAATATTTATTAAGGCACTTATAACTATGTACCAGTTATAAGTGCTGGGGACATATATCAGTGAACACCAACAAGAACAAAAAACATAAGCATCCCTTCTGTGGAGAGCTTATATGCTAGTGCAAGGAAACAAACAAACATGATAAAGAAATCAGTTATACACAATGTTAGAAGATGGTAAGTGCTAAGGGGAAAAAAATAGAACAGGGCAAAGAGGATCAGGATTAGTGGCGGAAGGTTTGTAATTTAAAATATGATGGGCAGAGTCGGCTTCGTTGAGAGGTATCATTTGGCCAAAGACCTTAGGGAGGAAAGAGTGAGCTGTAAGAGTCTAAGTGGTTAAAGGAAACAGATTGGTGGGCATCAATTCCAACTCTATAATTCAGTCCTGTCATATATTTCAAAATAAGTTTGAAATTTTAGCAAACAAAATTCCATTGATTATTATGAAATAATATATATAAAAACTTCCTGTACTGTGTTCATTAATGAAAGCTGTTCATCCTCACTATAACATCATAGAAACTTAGCCCTTGAAAAACATTTGTTTTGAAAAATTACAGATTCCAGGAAGGATGTTGTACCTTCTGTCAGCATCTCAGAATTTGGAGATTAGAGCAGATAATTAGTATAAGCTTGTTAGAGAACTGGACTGTCATCTTGAGAAAGAGATATAAAGAATCTTCACAGAGCATTCAAAAGTGGAATTGTAGGTTTGCTCTTCAGAATCAGATTGCTTTTTGAAAAAAAGAAAAGCCAACAAACACCCAGTTGCTTTGATTAAAAAAAAAAAAAAAAGTTTGTCTCTGATGTGGAGTTCTGCAGTGCCAGCCATTTGAAGTCTAGAGGGCTTTGACATGAGCAGAATGAAAAGCCAAGAATATCTTCACTGTTAACTTGTAGTCTTGTGTTGCAGGCACACACAAAGTCCCTGTGGACGATTGAACCCAGTAAAGGCATGGTTCCCCCGGAAACCGATGTTCAGCTGACACTGACTGCCAACCTGAACGACATCCTGACCTTCAAAGACACGGTCATTTTGGACATAGAAAATAGCAACACTTACCGGATTCCTGTCCAGGCTTCCGGAGTTGGCTCCACCATCGTCTCAGATAAGCCCTTTGCTCCAGAGCTCAATTTGGGAGCACATTTTAGGTAGGGAGACATCCTGGACCAATTCTTACAGATACTACAGATGTTGCATTAGCTGACCATCACCTCTACTTGGAAAAATTATTTTAAGTAAATAGAATTAGTGTCTTCAGCCCGCCCCCCTTCCTGTCTTCATTCTCCCTTCAAATGGATACATCAGCCACAAGAAGACATTTCCTAGGCACAGCATAGTGGAGTTCTCCAAGCTGTGTCCCTCCACACTAGAGAAGAGACTTCTAGAAGTACATTTTTCTCTCAAACATACAATGGCTTCTTTGTGACAAATTTAGAATCTCAACCATGACGTCTCCTCTTTAATTCCAATGCACTGCTAATTCCTCTCCATGAATGTAGAAAATACAGATGCAACTTGGTGGTGACCTAAATAGAGTATAACTTGGAAGGTTAAAAAATTTATTGTATATTATCAGTTATTGCAAGGCCAGTAATTTTTCTTGTATTATGTCCTCTGCTTGTCTCCCCACCCATGCACCAACAATTGAGAAGTTTGCAATTGTCTCCACCTGAAAAGCTAGAGAATCTCCATATTTATATAAAAGGTGGTATAGGATAGACATCTTTGAGCAGAACAGTCTAAATGCAGCTCTGAAAATGTATGAGGTTTGAATGCTAACAGTGGAGGATATATATGGCAGTTTATTCACGGTTCCTCAGAGGAGTCACATGGCTGCCACTAGTCGACTCTTGGGGGCCAGTTGAATTTGGCCTGTGGCAATACTGTGAACAGATCTCAGAGGGGTACTCCTGCCTTCTGGTGTAACAGGCCTTGAAACCAAGATGGACACACTATACTTAGAGAAGATGTGCCTGACAAAAGTCAGTTAGGAGCCCTCCCCAAAACCCCATCCACACCTCCTTTCCTCTGCTCCATCTACAACACATGACACTTGATTGAAGATACATTAACCAATAGGCATGAAGTAACAGGCGAGTCAGATAGTTGAATTTCATTTGTTTTCAGAGAAGCATCCAATTACAGTTTTTGTGTCAGCTAGGTATAAAAATGCTCCTCTCCACCCATCTATTGGCCATAAGCTAGGGCATGTTGTCATTGCGTACCATGCTTCTATTTCCAAATTTCTTGTTAAGTGCACTCAAATATAATTATAGAAAACAATATACTGCACGCCAGTCTTAATTACATGTTCTCCTTAGTCTACAAATAGTGTCACAAAGCCCCAAAGGATTTTCTGACACTTGCCTAGAAATGGAGGGTTAGCTAATAGTTGTCTATGAATGTAGAAGCAAACTGCAACTTTTAGCTGCCAATTTCTCCTCTGGACAAACCCTGCAGTTATTCTTTTCACCATAAAATCATAATGCCAGCAATCCCCAGGAGAAGTGTCAAAAGCAGGGGTGGGCAAAGTGCAGCCCACTGCCTCCTTCTATAAATGAAGTCTTATTGGCACATGGCCGTGCCCGTTCCTATGCAGACAGTTTCTGTGGCTCCCTTCACACAATGGAGAGTTGAGTAGTCATGACCGACCACATGGCCCAACAAGTCTGAAGTATTTATTGTTCATCCCTTTACAGAAACAGTTGGCCAACCTTTTGAACGTAAGGATCTGAAAAAATACCCATATGGCGCCTCTTCTGGTTGCATATTTTGGGGCAACTCCCTAAATTTTCAGAGCTTCTATTTCTTTATAAAATGGGAGAAAATATACTTATTATTACTGGGTTGCTGGGAGGATTGACAGATATACCTACTCTGTATAAGTGACAGAGATGCTGCCTACTTTATAAACAGTTTATATTATTTATTATTTCCCTAAAGCCTGGACTTAGCCATAAAGTCAAGCTACTCCAGTAAGCTTGCTCTGTGGATGCATATTTAGATAGAAATGGTTACACCTGACAGTTGGCAAATACTCATTATTTATCTGATGCTTCAACTTACTTATTAGATATGATGCTATTTCTTTTTTTTTTTTTAATGATTTTATTTATTCATTTGAGAGAGAATGAGATAGAGAGAGCATGAGAGGGGGGAGGGTCAGAGGGAGAAGCAGACTCCCTGCCGAGCAGGGAGCCTGATGCGGGACTTGATCCTGG
>NC_058418.1:46139590-46213936 GCF_002201575.2 Neomonachus schauinslandi
TGTTTTTTTTTTTTTTTTTTTTTTTTTTTTTTAAGATTTTTATTTATTTATTCATGAGAGACAGAGGCAGAGGGAGAAGCAGGCTCCCAAGGAGCAGAGAGCCCGATGTGGGACTCGATCCCAGGACCCTGGGATCATGACCTGAGCCGAAGGCAGACGCTTAACCATCTGAGCCACCCAGGCACCCTATGATGCTATTTCTAATGAGGAACAGAGGGGATGAAATCTCAAAGCCTGATAAAATTTTAAAAATAAAAAACAGTCCTCAGTCCTGAGATGAGTTTTCTCCCTGGGGGAAAAAAAATTTAAATAAGCTTATAAATCAGTTATTTTATTTTATTTTTATTTTTTTTAAGATTTTATATATTTATTTGAGAGAGACAGACAGAGATAGCAACAGAGAGCACAAGCAGGGAGGAGAGGGAGAAGCAGGGAGTCCAATGTAGGGCTTGATCCCAGGACCCTGAGATCATGACCTGAGCTGAAGGCAGATGCTTAACCACCTGAGCCACCCTGATGCCCCTAAATCAGTTTTTTTTTTTTTAAATACCAAACAAAATCATGTTTGAGCCACCTCCAAGTTCTTAGAAATCCCAGTGTCTCGCAAAGAGCCGGACAATCAAGAGGTTCTTAATAAATATTCATAGGATAGATGAATGAACAAACAAATGAATTAATGAATGAAATAGCAGAATTTTGAAAGCACTAGTCTGAGAAAAATGACCACAGCTGATGTTCTGGTCCATCGTACAGTCCCTTTGAGCTTTGGCTGGGCTTGGTGGGTATGTGTGGTTTCTTTTCCAAGTACCCTTCAAGTTGAGCTCGTCACAAGATATTTTGCTCAGTCAGTGGAGATTTACTCAACACAAGTTGAAATGTATCTCTTCTCCAGTAGGTATTTTGCTTTCCATTCACTCCTCAGAATCATTTCTCGTAAATTAGAGTGGTTTTTGCACATACTGTGTCTGTGTTCTGTGCCCCTTCCCTGGTGATGGCAACTCAGGGACCAAACCCAGGTGCCGGACTCCAGTCTGTGGACTCCATGAGTAGACACTACCTTGTCCCATTACTGTGGTGGCTCCTTGTAGCCTCGTGATTTAGCCTTCCTAAATTTTTAAAAATATATTTCATTACTCACTTTTTAAATACTTTCAGAGGAGTAAATCCCAAGGGTGTAGAGCTGAAGAGAACACCTCAAAGCTGAGTCCTCTCAATCCCTGCCTCCTCTTTTCCAGCCTGGACACCTATTTTTACCGCTTCAAGTTGACCAACAAAGGACGTCGGGTCCAACAGTTGTTCTGGATGAACGAAGATTTCTGTCCACAGGACAAGCTGAGCAAGAAGGGCCTGGCTAAGAAGGGTCTTGCTAAGAGCCAGCCCCAACCCCAGTGCCCCCAGGAGTCCAGGGCTCCTCCAGGCCCCGTGTTTCAGCTCCATCCCGTCAGAATGGAGCTGTACCCAGACCAGACGATTGATGTGATGCTCGAAGGCTATTCTGCTACTCCCAGGGTAAGAGGACAGCACATTTAGAAGCTATTTTTCTCCTAAATAAATCTTTGCTGTATTTCTTAGGAGAGTCCCTTGACATTTATCTGAAGAAAGGATGTGGTTTCTCATGGTTTTTCACACAGCACGGAGTTACCATGGCAGCACCCATTGCCTTCAGGGTTCAGCTCTGCTCAGTTTTCTGTTTGTTTCTACAGCTACCATGAACCCAACCTTACAATACCATTTCAAGTAGGTTCTCATCCCCAGGGTCAGCAGGGACCAGCCAGCAAGTCTCTGACAGAGGGACAGCCAGCATTCAGCCAAAGCTAAGCCTCTTCTTAACAGTTAGCAATATTAATTTCATATTTATTCAAAAAGGATGTTTTTAGAGACACTCTCAGCCGCCTCTCCTATCCAGGGATTAGGACATCCTTGGTCCCTTCCCTCTCAACCTGACACAACGGCTTCCTCTTTATAACCATCATCTTTTTTTCCTCCAAGATTTTTTTTTTATTTATTTGCGAGAGAGAGAATGAGAGACAGAGAACATGAGAGGGAGGAGGGTCAGAGGGTGAAGCAGACTCCCCGCTGAGCAGGGAGCCCGATGCGGGACTCGATCCCGGGACTCAAGGATCATGACCTGAGCTGAAGGCAGTCACTTAACCAACTGAGCCACCCAGGCGCCCATAACCATCATCTTTTTATGTGTCAATTAAAAAGCTGAGTCATTGTCAGCAACTCTGATGTCTTGCTCATATTTATATCATCACTATTCTGCTTTAAACATTTAAGCAGTTCCAAATCATTGTCTCTTTATTCCTATTCCCTAATGGAAATTGGAAACTGTCAAAAAAATAAAAGAAACTTCCTACATTACTCCTGAGCCTCTTCTACCTCACAAATGCAGACTCTCTGGATGAGAAATGATCATGCTTGAGCTCCTGCTGGTGTCACTGAAGTAGGAGGTGATACTGAACTTCTTTCTCACAAAATAGGAAACGATAGAAATTTTTCTCCCTGAAGACAAGATGGGAAAGCCTGTCCCTTGCCTTAGCTCCTCTAGGGTCACAGATTTTATTTCCTTTACATTGTTTCTTTGCAGAGCATTTTCAGGCAAAATACATCCTCAGTGCAAAAACAAAAAGAAAAAGGTTATTTCCCATCCTGGTAATTAATGTGCTCTTTCTTTCTGTTATTCAGGGATTCAGCCAACTTTTACTAAGTATGTACCCCATGACAAGCACTGTGCTAGGCACTGAGGCTGCAGAGATGAATAGAACGCAGCCCCTCATCTCAAGACACAGGCCGCCCGTTGCAGGAGCACATTTACAATGTTGTTATCAAGAGCCGATCATATTTTTAAAGGCATTAAATCTGAGCAGCTGGGATTCTAAATTCAGTTTAAGATTTACTAAAAGCTTCCCGGAATGTTCTTCCCTGTTGTAGTATATAATTGAGAAGAGACTTGAATTCATGAACATCCAAAACCTGAGTACTCTTCAATATAAGCTTCACTTGAGGTCCTTTGTTCTTTATAAAAATCTGGGCCTTTTGGGTCCAAAGAAATATTGGTTTCTATAGCATGTTTTTTTTAAATATTCAAGAATGAAAGACAAAATTTTTCTAGCCATAGCTCCTGACTAGCTTATAAGAAATCATGTATCTACCATTGAACTATAAGCCCAGGAAGGATTTTACCTGCCTTGTCTCACTGTTTTGTATGTCCAGTCCCTAACAGTCCTGATACATAATACATGTTGAACTGAATATAAATTGTGCCCTCAGGAGCAGTCAGAAACCAACACAGGATCCATCCAGGACATATTCGACCAGTCAGACTTTAATAATAGTGTGACAGAGGGTAATCCCTGGAATGCACTGCTCAGAAATATGTGCTTTTTCCCTGGTGTCTCCAGACAGGTAGTTGAGAATTAGCTTGCTGATTGTTGAGAAATAAGTTTTCTGAGCTATGGATGTTCCAAAAGTGCTGATGTGTCTTCTCTACAGAGAGTCAAAGAAAAGCTGGTGTGCCATGCCATGATCGGGGCGCAAAAGGGGAAGAGCTTGGTGATGACTGTGAATATCCTCTGTGAGTTCATAGCACCACTTATCCAGCTGTCCACCAAACAGCTCATATACCGACTGGAGAAGGTCAGTGTGGCGTGCTGCCAGGGGCGGGTGCAGTAGGGGTCAGCTTGTTCACATTTCCATCTTGAAAGCTAAATTAATGGGAAGCCTGTTAACACCCACACCCAGCCAATGTTTTTTAAGCTTCAGAGGCCAATACACATTCAACTAAAACTTCTGAATCTAAACCTACATTCTTCTGAAATGTAAATTGCTATGGAAATTCTACCAAAGTAGAATGAAGACCAAAGTAAGTGAACGGGTATTCCAGCGCACTGCAAACGCATTTCAGTTGATCCTTTTACTCTAACTAGATTAAATAAACATCACAGTATAGAAAGGGTTGGAGTAGAAGTATTGATAATTATAATAATCAGTAAGAATAGCTGCCATTAGTAACCTCTTTGACCTCGGCTGTAGCGATTTCTTACTAGACACATCGCCAGAGGCAAGGGAAACAAAAGCAAAAATGAACTATTGGACTTCAGATACAAATACAGATACAAAGCTTCTGCACAGCAAAGGAAACAATCACAAAACTAAAAGGCAGCCTACAGAGTGGGAGAAGATATTTGCAAATGACATATCTGATAAAGGGTTAGTATCCAATTATCAAACTCAACACCCCCCAAAAAAACAAATAATCCAGTTAAGAAATGGGCAGAACAGGTGAATAGACACTTTCCCAGAAAAGACATCCAGATAGCTAACAGACACATGAAAAGATATTCAACATCACTTGGCATCAGGGAAATACAAATCAAAACCACAAAGAGATACCACCTCACACCAGTCAGAATGGCTAAAATTAACAAGTCAGGAAATGACAAATGTTGGCAAGGATGCAGAGAAAGGGGAGCCCTCTTACACTGTTGGTGTGAATGCAAACTGGTGCAGCCACTCTGGAGAACAGTATGGCGGTTCCTCAAAAAGTTAACAATAGAACTACCCTATGATCCAGCAATTGCACTACTAGGTATTTACCCAAAGGATAAAAAATACAGATTTGAAGGGGTACATGCATCCCGATGTTTATAGCAGCATCATCAACAATAGCCAAACTATGGAGAAGAGCCCAAATGTCCACCGAATGATGAATGGATAAGGAAGATGTGGTATATATATAATGGAATATTACTCAGCCATCAAAGAGAATGAAATCTTGCCATTTGCAATGACATGGATGGATCTAGAGTGTATTATGCTAAGCGAAATAAGTCAATCAGAGAAAGACAAATACCATACGATTTCACTCATGTGGAAGTTAAGAAACAAAACAGATGAATATATGGGAGGGGGGAAAAAAAGGAGAGAGGGAAACAAACCATAAGAGACTCTTAATGACGGAGAACAAACTAAGGGTTGATGGTGGGAGATGGGTGGGCAATCGGCTAGATGAATGATGGGCATTAAGGAGGGCACTTGTGATGAGCACTGGGTGTTGTACATAAGTGATGAACCACTGAATTCTTCTCCAGAAATCAATATTGCACTGTATGTTAACTAACTAGAGTTTAAATAAAAATTTGAAAAAAGAAAAAAAAGAATAGCCACCACTTAACTGATTGATAGGCACTGGCGTCAAGCTGTTCTCCTCACATACACTTTCCCAGTTGTTTCCTCACCACAATCTATGCTGCAGCTTCTGTTGTCGTTCCCATCACACTTGTGTGGGGAAATGGAGATGCAAGTTAAGCTGTTATGCAGATAACCTAACACTGCCTGAGAATAATCAACTTAAACTGTTTGATTCACACTCTTTAATTTATGTGGCTATAAATGTCCATGACTTTAGATGGCCATTAGGGACAAGCAATGAATGGAGGAGGCAGAGGATGGGGAAAGCTAGGAATGGCAGCCAGGATGGTGAGGAGGTGGGGGACACGTCACAACAGGATGTGACCAACTCCGAGACAGACTTCCATCCTAGAATTGTGTAAGATCCAAGACAGATACGTAGAGAACGTCTCCCGAGCTGAGGACTGTATTGGTGCTGGAAATCTGGTGAACCAGCCTGACATAGTCAAAGCTAAGAGACTGGTCGACGTTACAGACTGTAAACAACTTATTAAAATTTAGTTGTTTAAGATTCAATTTTAAACAGTGCTATGAAGAAGAGATAAAAGGCGCTATGAGAACATGTCTTGGAGACATGGCCATATTTCGACATGTGGTCATAGATGGCTTCCTTCAGCAAGGACCTCGAGTTGAGACTTGAAGGAGAAATAGAAGTTAGTCTGGTGACGAGGGAGGGGCAAAGAATCATAGGCGGAGGGAACAGGGCCTGAATTAGGAAAGAGCTTGGTGAATATACAAAACTGAAAGATCACCTTAGAGAATGTGTCCGGAATGACATGAGGTCCATCTAGAGAAAATGGGCAGAGGCCAGATGAGTTTGGCATGACTGGGAGGCATGTTCTCGACTTTGGGTTTTGTTCTGGGTGGCCATTGGAGGGCTTTTGGGAGGGAGGGGAGTGACATGGTCAGATTTATTCACTGGAATAGTCATATTGGCTGCTGAGTGGAATATTTATCAAGATCTACCATATACCGGGCACTGTGTTGAGAGCTAGGGATATAACAGTGAGAATAGTCCCTCCCAGATGTACCTCACAGCCAACTGGGAAACTAAGTATGAAGTAAGCTGTTGTTCCATAGTGTGGGACATACATAACCAAAGCTAAGTCCTGACGTGGTGTCACGCAGATGGATTAAGTTTGGCAGTGCCTAACTGATTATGGGGCAGTCAACCAGGAATCCTTTTGTTACCTGGAGGCTTGAAAGAGAATGTTCAAGACCATTGTTTCTGGTAGTGGATTCCATTATATTTTATTCATATTAAATATCTTGAGCATCCACCACAGATAAAGTGCTCTGCTAGGAGATGAATAAGGGAGCTTATAATCAAGTAGGGGAGGTGAGATGTACAAGTTCACTTCAAACCAACAGATAGTTTTTGAGCACTTAACGTTGTATGGCAGCAAAGACACAGCAAAACCGTGGCTTAATGGGCTAGTGCAGAAAGTAGACATTGAAGGAGAATACGGGTTTCAGCTACAGGATGGTCAACTAACTGTGACAAGCTCCATGAGACATATAAAAATTAATACAACATGAGTTCCTGCTACAGTTATTACGTTTTCATTGCTCTATCTTAAGATTTTCCTTTTTTTTTTTTTTAAAGATTTTTATTTATTTATTTGAGAGAGCGAGAATGAGAGAGAGAGAGAGAGTACATGAGAGGGGGGAGGGTCAGAGGGAGAAGCAGGCTCCTCGCTGAGCAGGGAGCCCGATGCGGGACTCGATCCCGGGACTCCAGGATCATGACCTGAGCCGAAGGCAGTTGCTTAACCAACTGAGCCACCCAGGCGCCCTTAAGATTTTCCTTTTAAAGTAATCAGGAAAAATATTTATTGGCAAGAGTGCACCAAATTCAGTGGCATCGTATTCCTCTAAATTTGGTTATTCAGAGAAAATTCAGTGAATATTTATTGAATATTTTATGTAAGACATTACAGTGTATATTAAATATGCAGCCTGGTTTCTTATTAGATCTTTTTTCATAAGCCCATAAACACTCATAAAAATGTGTGCGTAGTGTTCCTTTTCTTCTTTTTATATCCTTAAGCCTTGGGTTTTTTTTAAATTCTTGTTTAAATCTCTGTTTGAGTTTATCACTAGAATAAAAGAACAAATATTTTGAATATGGCAGTGACTTATTGAATTAAAAAACAAATTATTACAACTCTGTGTTGGTTTTTTTTTTCACTTCTCTTCTTCCCCCCAAATACCATAATTGTGAACTCTGTCCCACTACTGTTTTTTTTTTTTTTCATTATATCCCACTCACATGTAAGCCATTTAAGGGACAATGAAGAAATGCGACTTTATTACCCAGCATGCACAAGAGGCCTGTTGGTGTTGGTGTTCTGATTTAATTACATAACACCCAGTTATCTGTCCTGTCTCATTTGGGGCTCGAGGTAGCAGATCTGATTTAGGACGTTAGACTACAATGACACCAGCCCTGCCGATGGGAAGAATTTTTCTATAACCGTTTCCTCAGATCTGATCTACTTTATAATTATGATACCATTCATAAGCCACACAGATGAAGCCACATCTCTGGGGAATTGAAAAGGACAACTGAAAGTAGCAGCCAGTTTGCTTCATGAAGTCCAGCAGCAAATCATGTCTCCTGGTATTTGGGGAGACAAACAACCCAGAGAGAAGGGGTCATTTTAAAATAGAATGGCTCTGTGTGCATCGTCTCCTTCTCATCGCTAACCTCTAAATGGCCTCTTGCCAAAACCAACCAAGTATGGCTTCTTCGCGTCAAAGCTTCCTGCCGTGACACAGCGGCCTAAAGGAAGGTCACTGGGAGGACAGCCTTTGTATGGCCCAAAAGTGCTGCTTCATCCCTCCCCCCGACTGTAGTATATCATCTGCTAATACAAGGTGAATTCAGTACCTGTATTACCGTGTTAGAGGGAGGGAAACAATGCCTGGCATTTCATGGCAAGTGCCATACTGAACCCCTGAAAGAACTCTGCGAGTTCACTGGGGACCCGTGGAGTACAACTAAGGCAGGGCTGTTTAGGACTGAATGTTTGTGTCCCTCCCCAACCCCAGATTCACATACTGAACTCCGATATCCCCAATGTGATGATGATCCCCAATGTGATGATCCCCAATCACCTCCCAAGGTGGGGCCTTTGGGAGCTGATTAAGTCATGAAGACAGAGCCCTCAGGAATGGGATGAGTGCCCTGAAATTAGAGATAAGAGAGATGATCTCCCTCTCAGCCATGTGAAGACACAATGAGAAACCAGCCATCTAAAGCCGGACACCGGATCTGCTGGCACCTTGATCTTGGACTTTCCAGCCTCCAGAACTATGAGACATAAATGTCTGTTGTTTAAACCACCCAGTCTATGACATTTGTTATAGCAGCCCAAACTGACAGAGGCACCACGGGCGCTGGTTCCCCAAGGTCCTCAGAGCCAGAGCCAGGGGGGCCAGGAACCTCAGCAGAAAGAAGACTGGGTTGAACAAAGAAGTAGAGACAGTGTGACCAAAATATAGAGTCAGAAGGATTTAACTGAAATTGGAACAAGGAGAAAAAGCAAAGCAAAACAATGAGGCCTGGTGAAAACAGGCTAGAGTTACGGGAACGATGGGAGGGAGGCTGTCTTTGGAAACCAGAGATTGAGGCTTGTGGTTGCCTCCTGCTGATATTAAAGGACCCCCTTTCCAAAGCACACAAGAAATAATGGTGACTCCGACATCAGAATGAGAAAAATGTTCAGCTAAAGATCCATTTCTGATGCTTTGTCCAGTTGAAAAATTAAATTTGATGTGTCTAAGAAAGTGAAAAGATGCTTCTAAATCAACTATCCCAGTGTTATCAGGAATAATGTACAAGAAATAGTTATAAGCATTTGTCAATATAACAATATATAGCAAATGTATAAATTTTTACAAACTGGATATTTTAAGCATAGAATAAGGAAAATGTTTTGTTCAATATAATGAGGCACGGGTTCTTCTACAAGATATCACTAATTTATTAGATTTTGTTTTATGATACTGGAAACTTCTATAGTAATAATACTATAGAGGCATGGCTTTTATAGGTATTTTTACCCTAGCAGCAAGAGAGTAAGAAATCTAATCTGTGTTTTCTGGCTTATGTAGGATCACTTTTCAGTAGTCCACTACTATAAATTCCAAATGATTTATCTAAATCTGTTCAAGGGTAGGGGGAAGACAGAGAAAGAGACAGAGAGCAAGGAACGGCAGGGGAAAGCTAATTCTGCTGTTAACAATGAATATGAGACTTTGGTTGCTAAAGGCTTACTATGTTTATCATAACTCACGTTCCTCTTTTTCCTCTTGCAGAAACCTAACACTATCCTGGAACCTGATTACCAGCCCTTGGTCATGAAGAACATTTCCACCCTGCCCGTGAATGTGTTACTCTCAACAAGCGGACCTTTCTTTATCTGCGAGACTGATAAATCTCCCCTGCCATTAACTCCGGAGGTAAGTTGACAGAAGGCTGTCCTAACAAGCTCCTAGGAGAGTTGCGTGTGTGACAAAGGAAGAGAATGATGTCAGTATACTACCTAATTTAGGTCCAGACAAATAGAAAGAATTCAAGAAATGAAGAGGAAAGAATACAGAAACTTTTAAATGTCATAAACTCCAATGTCAATCAACCGTTATTTAATGGTGTAAGAACTTTGGCTCATTATGATGACCCTTCATTCCTGCCCATTGGAATCTTTAGAAAACAGTGACTTCCCACTAACGATAATAGAGATCTTTTAATTCTACTTTCTCAAATCCGACCAAAGCTCCATATTCTAGGCAAGAGGGAAATGGCTAAAACCCAGTCCCTAGACCAGAGAGCCCATCTTCAGATACTAAGAAATCTGAACTGTGCTGAGGGAAGAGGCTGTGAGCTTACGGAGTCACCAGCCTGACACAGGATGCAGTATTCTCTAAACATCCCTACAAGATCACCCCTGTGATCCTTTGCTGGGCATGAGGACACCAGTGGAAATGGCCGGGCCATGGGGCAGGTGGCACTGCAGAGCTGTAGGGAAGGAGTGAAAGAGAAACCAAATCCACACGCCACTGTGGTTAGCCTCCCAGTCTAGGGAGACAGCTCATGAAGAAGTGGTATAAAGGAGGAAGAGAGGGCAGGCAGTGATAGTGAGATCTCAGAAGAGGGAGCCTGTGACTGAAGATTTGCTGTGAGCCTAACTCAGGGAGATGGATCTTGGGGGCAGAGAGGCGACAGAGCTGCTTAGTGAGAGGGTTGCAGACAGTTCCCAAATGGTGGCTGTAAACTGCACTACCATACTCCCCTCCCGCACAGTTCTTTAGTGGGTTTCTTTCAAGCCTGAGCTGGGAAAAAAACAGCGAAGATCTTTGAATAGAGAAGTAAAAGGCAGAAGAGGCAGAAGAAAAATGCCAGAAGAAAAACCTACTGCCAGGGAACCTACACAAGGAAGAAGACTGAAAGTATAAATTTTGTTCTCTATAGTCTCAAATAAATGATAGATGATATGGCCTGTCTTTAAAAAACTTAAAGATGAGATACAAGTGTTCTAAGTGGAGACAAAGACTGAACTCACAGAGCAGAGGAGAACAAATAGATGACAAAATGAAAATTCAGACATGAACAGCTTTCTCAGTCTGGGTGGTAGATCAGACCCACTCTCTTGTCCCTCCTGAAACCTTAAGAAAGAAGTAGGAATGTTCTGAAGGAAAGAACCCCAGAACAATAAAATAAAGGGGGAAGAGGATGGGTATAACTAAATAATGAGAGATTTAAACAAATTCTAGAAGATAGAATGAGGATGGAATGGGTTGACAAAAAGACACAAAAACCTGCATTCTAGAAGATTATCCAGTGAAATTGCAAAGGTGGGGGAGTCATTCAGCCTAAGTAGCCCAGGCTCAAAGGCAGCAAGTGTGAGGAGAGGACTGGAAGTAGAGGGATTCCATGTGTACTAGACAGCTG
Organism: Neomonachus schauinslandi; assembly: GCF_002201575.2. NCBI lineage: Eukaryota > Metazoa > Chordata > Mammalia > Carnivora > Phocidae > Neomonachus > Neomonachus schauinslandi. The sequence continues at coordinate 46,150,740 of NC_058418.1, forward strand.
TCCCACCTGACTCCACACAAAAAAATATGGGCAGCAGGCTTTCTTTTCTCACAGAGAAATTGATCAAGTTGATCAGGGGAAATTTAATGTTTCTAGTGTGAGTTTCGGCCCTTTAGGATAATTCCTGGTGTTTAGGGTATGTCCATCAACTGATCATCCCCTCTCTGCCCAAGGAAGCTGTTCTGTGGACCAGCCCTATGTTACAAATTGAGACATGGCAGCCTCTAGATTGTTAGGATGCCAGGTTGTGTCAGGAACTACTGTTTCTTGTAGTAACTCTGATAGCATGGTCTGACCTTTCATATGATTTGCATGTGTAACTTTAATAAAAGCATACATATAGTTTAAAAAAATAAAGAGCCCCTACAAATCAACAGGAAAAATACCAACAGCCCAATAGAAAAATAGGCAAAGGAAATGAACAGAGTTCACAGAAAGAAAAACAAAGCAGTTCTCAAACATATGAAAATGCGCTCAACTTTAATCACATTAGAAGAAATGCAAATTAAAATTACTATGAAACACATTTTTTTCCTATCAGATTGGTAAAGGGCAAAAATCAGATAGTGCTCTGTGTTGGGAGGGCATGTGGAAACTCCCACAGTGTTGTGGAAGGTATACATCAGAAGGCGATATGGCTACAGCCATCAAAATTTTAAATGCCCATACCCTTTGACTTACTTATTCTACTGCTAGGAATTTACCCTTAAGCTATACAAGATAACATATAGACAAGAATTTTCATTGCAATATTGATTACAAGAGCAAAAGATTGGGAGTCAATTTCCATCAATAGGAGATTGGTTAAATCATTGTTGACAGAATTTTATGATGGAATAAAATGCAGCTACAAGGCAACTCCATATGCACTGATGGGTGATCTCCCAGTGAAAAAAGCAAATTGCAGAACAAGAATGCACAGTATGCTATAATATATATAAAAAATATAAAAATACATATATGAACGTGATTTTATATTCATACAATATCTCCACAAGAATAAGCAAGACACTTGTAACCTTGGTTACTTCAGGGGAGGGGAACTAGTTGGCTTGAATAAGAGGTTTAGATTTTTTAAAGTAAGGCCATACCTTGTCCTGGGACAGAACGTTATGGAATATTCAACAGGGAGACCTATCTTAGTGAAGTTCCTGGTCTTACTGATAACCAAAGAGTTCTATGGCCTCTAAACAGAAAAGAAGGGACCCATCAAGGGAGGAGTTTAGACTAACCACAGACTTCTCCATGATAATACTTAATGCCAAATGACAACAGAGCAATGACTTCAGAGTTTTGAGAGAAAGAGCAACCCAGGTACTGTCCTTTGAGTGTAAAGACAACAGACAGACACTCTCAGAACGCGAGGAATCAATGAACACAGCATGCAGACAACTTGCTGAAAAACCCGTTTGCCAAGAAATACAGCCATTCAGGAGAAGAACCGAATAAGGCACTCAGCAATGAAAAACCCTATCAGGGAAAGACTGGTAGGAAGCACTGAGCCCATTCAGCTGTAGAACTGAGACTACACGACTTTGGTGGTTATGACTTGGGAACAAAATGTTTGAAAGCTCTACTTATAAAAAGTAACACTACAGCCAATAAAAGCTGGGAGATGCAGGGAGCATAAGAGGGTTGGTATTTCCTCCCTTTTTACAGGTGGGCATTGGTAAGCTATTGTCTAAATTGGAACTGCTTAATACTTAACCATCTTTTTTCTTGATCATAAAGGGATAATAATAGTAATTGGCATTTATATACCCTACATACACCATGTGCCAGGCACTGCTCTGAACACATCACATAAATATTAACTCATTTCGTCCTCTTAAAAAGAGGTAGGGACTGTTATTACCCCTATTTCACAGATGGAGAAACTGACGTCTAGGAAGGCTAAGCAGCTTTGCTCAAATCCACAGACCTGGTAACTGGCAGAAGCCAGATTTGGACCAAGCAGTCTGGCTCCTGAGTCTATGATTTTAGGATTAATATCTCTTGTGTAAGAATATTTTTTTCAGGTGGTTTTTTTTTTTTTTTTTTTTTTAGGAAAAACTCAAACATTTTAAAAAATAAATTAGTCTAATTTCATTTTTGTAAAAATTGTATTTATCCATCCATTCTGTCTGGACTAATGTTTAAAAAATATTAACTCTGAGAAATAATATGTGGTGACATTGTAGATGAGTTTCTCCTTTCTCCTCTTTGTGCTTTTACATATAATGCAGACTTCTGCAGATGTGTATCATTTCTACAAAACAACAAAGAGGGGGAAAGCATTTAAGTCAATCTTCGAAGATACTGGAACAGTAGGCATTGCAATCGCCAAGTGCTAGACATGGTGCCGTCCGCAAGAATGCGTTCTAAATTGTGCCCCAGCCACCTGCCCAAGTGGCCGGCTGTGCTCTCAGATGGGATTAGCTGGCTGAAGAGTCACTGCCCTCCCTCTGATTCTTGAGTCAGGTGATTGGCTTTAGACACCAAAGCCATCTAATCATGTCACACTGAGGGGCACGCACAGTGCAATACCTGAACCCAAAAACTCCGTGGAGAGGCAGGAGCTCCATAAAACACTCATTCCTGCCTCCGACTGCCTCGGGGCACTGTCTGCAAAACCAGGAGGTGCCTTTCCTGCGGATAAACTGTGGGAATTGAGCAATTCCTGAAAAAGCCAACTGGTAGCCAGGCTTTGTATGGTAAAGTATTCTAGTGGCCTTGGCAACAAGGAACACATGGGGATTTGAATCAAAGAGAGAAAAGGATAAACACAATCTACTGAACAAACTCTGTCAAGCTTCTGGGTGTCATTTTAAGTTGAATAGAAAATAGCAGAAAGTCAGTAACACTGCGCTTAAGAGTTAGAATTGCAGACATGAGTAAAGAAATTAAATTGCTCATCCCTTTCTGGGTCACCTGCTCCAGAGCCCCTCCCCCAGGCTTTAAAAGCCTTTTAAAAAATTCTTAAGCAACGGATTTTTCCCACTTGCTTAGGAAGAGCATTTTACAATCTAATTTATTTTCAGTTAAGAGTATTTTAAATAGTTATTCATTGCAGACTTTCCCTTTTGCAACTCCTCAATCCTTATAACTTCACAACTCTTAACAAAATCCCTTCCTTCAAATGATTCCTGTCCAGATTTTCCTTGCTTTCATTTTCAACTAATAAAATGTATGTGTGTGTGCATATATGTATATAAAATATCTATAGTTATCGATACAGTATAGAATCTATATAGATTTAGATATACTAGCTATTTGATTATGCATAAGTGTGAATATATAATTATGGACCAAAGAAGTGTGGATATATATGTATTTTATACTAACCTGTGTGTATATATATGTGTGTGCATCTGCATGTGTGTAGGTACATAAATACATATAAATCACTTTGGTTGTCCTGTTTCAGGGATCAGGTTAGAAATGCACAGTACAAAGGTTAACAATTCCCCCATTATCTTGTTTGTAGCCTATTAAACTGGAGATTGATGGAGAAAAAAACTTGCTGGTCAAATTTGACCCTTCCTACAGAAATGATTTGAACAACTGGGTGGCAGAAGAAATTCTAGCAATCAAGTACATGGAGCACCCTCAAGTAGATAGCCTGACCCTGCGTGGAGAAGTGAACTACCCCAACCTCAGCTTTGAGACCATGGAGCTGGATTTTGGCTGTATCCTGAATGATACCGAGGTGATCCGATACATAACAATTACCAACTGCAGCCCCTTGGTGGTGAAGTTCCGCTGGTTCTTCCTGGTGGACAACGAGGAAAATCAGATAAGGTACCACCTGCCCAGCAGTCCCTCAGAGCTCTTCTCTACTGGTCATTTTCCTCTCCTTTTGGCTTTGCACTAGGTTTCCTGAATTCTGTGTGCTGGTCTTTCGCATTTCAGTTCCAACAACTGATTATTGACAGAAAGAACAAAGGGCCTCAAATCATGGTTCATCCTAGATTTTCAAATGGGAAAACCAGATGAAACATCTTTGAGAGCCCCTATTACCCCCAGATTAGCAGCTCAATATCCATAAGCCTGCTTTAATTTTGAATTGAGTGGCTGGATCATTAGAAATTTGTCACTAAAAAATGAAGTCTTTATAGCGTTTTCTTAAGCATTTCAAAATCAAAGCACGAATCGAGGATTACAATACATTGAGTATGTGCTGCACTGAGCTCCATGCTCTGCATATTTCAGTGAGTTCGAGTCTACCCCATATATATACACACACATGTCCATGCAGACGTATATATCTGCACAAAGCAGTGGGAGGTGGTGAGTGCTGAAAGAGGAAAGCCGTTTTCACAATATTTGGATTTAGAAGTGTAGCTCTGTTCAATTAAAAGCTAAATCCAAATTTAATTTGGAAAACACTCCTTAAAAAAATATAAACAGCCTGTTTCGGGCCTTAGGAACATTTTCTTGGGGAGTCCAAAGCCTCACTGGCGACCAGGACAAACAGGCTTCTGTATATCTCCCTCTTGGATGTTTGGCCAGCTCTGTGTTCAGCCCCTGAATGTCCAGTAGCCACTCTGAATAGGGAAGGCTCATATTGTTTCTTCAGCTCAACGGTACTTCCCGTATGCAACCCTCATCTTGTAGATGACAGCCAGCTTTTCCCTTCCCTTGCTTGTTACCATGGTAACCACGGCTTGCTCTGGATGTCTTTCAGAGACATCTAATCATGACCCAGAGTAGCCCTGAAGCCGGGCCGGGGCCCGAACGACAGAGCCTGCTCATTAGATGCCAAGGACTGTTTCGGTTTGGGATGAAATCAGCCAGCCTGACCTAATGAGCTTTGAATACCAGATTCTGTGAAGTTATTTTGATGTAACATAGCTACACGAGTTTATTCTATCTGGGAGCCAGGGACATGCTTTGTTTATTTTTCATTTTTGAGAGGCCATTTCCGTAATTAAAATAATGGCTTTTGAAAATATACTTGGCCGGGGCGCCTGGGTGGCTCAGTTGGTTAAGCGACTGCCTTCGGCTCCGGTCATGATCCTGGAGTCCCTGGATCGAGTCCCGCATCGGGCTCCCTGCTCGGCAGGGAGTCTGCTTCTCCCTCTGACCCTCCCCCCTCTCATGTACTCGCTCTCTCTCATTCTCTCTCTCAAATAAATAAATAAAATCTTTAAAAAAAAAAAAAAAGAAAATATACTTGGCCAATACTGGAGATGATGCACTTAATTTTTCATTGGTTTAAGCATCTTTTTAACCATTTTCCCCATCTTCAGGATCTTCCTATATCTCGATATCGAACCTCTGCTTATAATTCATTTGTTCACTCATTCACTCATTCACTCAGAGAGTCATTCAGAAAACATTTGGTAAGTGACTCTTATGCATCAGACAATGTGTGAGGCGTCAGGGATATAAAAGTGAGTAAGACTTTATCCCTGGCCTGAGGCTTTTGGGGAAGCAGAGGGAACATGTGATAACACCAGGCTCTGAGGAAGGACAGAGCGGGGATGACAGCTCAGAAGAATCCAGGAAGACTGCCCTGATAAGCACAGTTCAGTGTCTCCGGCGGAGCAACGAGGAAACACTCTACCTAACAGGAATAGCATGTTTATGTTAGTTAGGATTCATGGATTCCATTCTGTCACAAATGACAGGAAACCTGACCCCAAACAAAAACAAAAAGGAAAGGACATTGACTGGCTCCTACAACTCGAAAGTCCAGATTCACTCTGGCTTCCGGCCCAGCTTAAAGCGAGCCTCAAACAGTGTCATCAGAGCCAGGGGCCCCGTCTTTCAGCTCTGCTCTCTCTTGTGTGTTAGCCAAGTTTTCAGGTCCGCTTTTCTCCCATGGTCCGCACATGGCTGCCAGCACTCCTGGGGCTGCATCCTTGCAGATCTGAGCTCCCAGAAGGGAACATTAGGCCTTGTACCAGAACTCTCTGGAGATTTCACTCTGATCAGACCAGTTCAGTTCCATTGCCTCTCCCCTCCCCAAGTCAGTGGCTCAGTGGAGAGCAAAGTGCTGATCAGCGTTGTCTGGGCCACCTGCCCCACACCAAGGGCTGCCGTGGTGACCTCAGAACCCCGTGGACTGAATGGGGTGGGAGTAGGGCAGATCTCCCGACAAAAGCTGACATGTGGGAGAATGAAGGCTGGAAGGGCAAGGATGCATCTACCAGTGTCCACAGAGGGCCCGTCAGCGTGGCCATAGCACAGACTTCACTGGCTGGGGAGAAGCCAGGGAGAAGTCTAGGGTGTAGCTTGGCAGTCGTATGTGAGAGGCCTGGTGCCTGAGATAAGGAGTTTAGACTCTTGGAAGCAGTGGGGAGATTTGTAAACCAGAGGCGACAAAGTCTGCTTTTTCTTTTTTTTTTTCCTTCAGAAAGATAACTCAGCCTCATTCAACATGGCTACCCAACCCCTCCTTCCAAACACCTGCCTTTCTTGCTTTGAATAACACTGCACTCTCCTGCTTTCCTGCTTATCCCCTCAACCTTCCACCCCTTCTCAGCCGTGGGCCAGGAACAGGTGCACTGTGTGTGGGATGCAGGGCTCCTCCTAGGCCCCTGCTCTTCTTGTAATGGCAGCTAATGCCTGTCCCTGGGGCTTCTGACTGTCTCCACCTAGACCCTCTGCTGAGTCCCAAGGGCTTCTCCTTCTTGACATCTCCTCTTGGATGTTTCCCAGGTGACTCATGTCCAACATAGCCCGTGCCAAACTCGGGCTCTTCCCCGACCCCCTCCCTGCCTCTCCTCCAGGGCCCCCTGTCCCCAAGAATGACAGCGTTGTCCTGAGAGGCATCTAGATTCCTTCCCATCCCTGACCTCACTCAGCAAACCCATCACCAAGTGCTACCTATTCTGCCTTCTAAAACCTCCTCATTCCCATTTCCATGGTGATTACCCTAATTCAAGTCACCATCCTCTCTTGCCTGGACCATTTTGGTGCCCCCAGCCGGGCTCCATCATCCACCCAGGTAACCAAGTGATGAACAGGTCACTGCCCTGGTTTTCAGCCTTCAGTGAGCACCATGCTTCTCAGGATGAAGTACAAAATACCTACTGTGCTCAGTAAGGCTCAGCGTGGGCTGTCCTGTGTTTCTCCCCAGTTTCTTCTCACTTCACTCTGCCCTTACCATGCTGGCCCCTTTCCCATCCAGTGCCATTCCTGTCTAAGCCCGCACTCTCTGCTGGAAGCTCTTCCCACGCCCCACCTCACCAGCCTCTGCTCTCTTGTCAAGTCTCAGCCCCAATGTGCTTCCCCGGGAAGCTGTCTGGAGACCCTTCCCTACCTGGCCTCCCCTGCCATGGGCCCTGGTAGCCCATCTCCTTCGGGACACATCACACTTGTAATTATGGCTCAGTGTCCAACGTCCCGGCTGGCTCTTCATCCCCTTGAGGCCAGGGAGCTCATCTGTCCTGTCACCTCTGGATCCCAGAGCCCAGCACAGAGTAGGTCCTCAAAAGGCATTTTCTAGTTTGTAACTGCTCCCCCTGCCCTGGGTATTTGTGGCGAGGGAGAATCATTTCATCACTGATTAAAGATTCTTTTCTGTGGGCCTCTTGGCACCTGTCAAATGGAAAGGTTCAAGGTATAAATGTCACCTTGATTAGAAAAAAAAAAATGCCACTTGCCTTTCAGACAGGCTTTCTCTGCAGACAGTCAGAAAAACATAAACCACTCATTGGCTAAAGGTCACTTTTATCAGGTATACCAACCCTAACCTTTCTTTTCCAATTAGAATTCTCCTAAGCCTTACCGTTAGTAAGAGAAACCGAAGCATGAAAGAGGCTTTTCTTTTTCTTTTATTAGGGCTGGATATGAGGATGTGCAGCCACTCTCACCATCTTTCCCTGTCACAGCACACACGCATCTGCTGTGTGTGCACACGTGTGTATACACACGCATGTGTGCATGGGTGTGACTTTGTAGGCATTTCTGACTGGGCCATTTAAAGCATCTCTCTTGTTCGAGCATTTTTTTTTTTTTCTGAGTTGGCCCTCATGTCACATAAAAGAACAAAGACAGAAGCAAAATGGACATGCATGCTAAGAAAGCACCCCCTAAGAGGAAAGCCGGTCATTGTCTTAGACACTTATGCACGTGAGTTCACGTGCATGACTGGGTTCGGGACTGACTTTGGGAGCTGACGGGCCAGGCTGTGCGTACATACACATGTCATGAGGAAGCCAGGGTGAAAGATACGGTGCGGGTGTGTCTGCTGGCAAAAGCCAGCACTGTAGGAACGTGTCCCTTCTTGGGTCTGTCTCTTTGGCGTGACTGCTCAGCTGGTCGAGAACATGATGCTTCACGGCATCTGCGTGGAAGAGACACACAGGCAGCCCACACGTGAAGCAGCCTTTACCCCTAGGAGGCCAGAGAGATGCTAGCTCGGCTGGCACCTCTGCCCCAGCTCAGGGCCGCAAAGCTGAGGTGATGCTAGAACTTAGAGCACGTGGCCAAGTGGTCTCCAAGGATAGTGTGGCCTTTTTAAAAAAAATTATTATTTTTTTATTTAAATTCAATTAATTAACATATAGCGTATTATTAGTTTCAGAGGTGGAGTTCAGTGATTCATCAGTCTTATACCCAGTGCTCATTACATCACATGCCCTCCTTAATGTCCATCACCCAGCCACCCCATCCCTCCCACCCGCCTCCCCTCCAGCAACCCTCAGTTGGTTTCCTAGAGTTAAGGGTCTCTTATGGTTTGTCTCCCTCTCCGGTTCCATCTTGTTTCATTTTTCCCTCCCTTCAGCTATGGCCTTCTGTTTTGTTTCTTAAATCCCACATATCAGTGAAATCATATGTTCGTTGTCTTTCTCTGGTTGACTTATTTCACTTAGCATAATACCCTCTAGGTCCATCCTCGTCATTGCAAATGGCAAGATTTCATTTTTTGATGGCTGAGTAGTATTCCATTGTGTATATATACCACCTCTTCTTTATCCATTCATCTGTCGATGGACATCTCAGCTCTTTCCACAGTTTGGCTATTGTGGACATTGCTGCTATAAACATTGGGGCGCATCTGCCCCTTTGAATTACTACCTTTGTATCTTTGTGGTAAATGCCTAGTAGTGTGATTGCTGGGTCATTGGGTAGCTCTATTTTCAACTTTTTTAGGAACTTCCATTCTGTTTTCCAGAGTGGCTGCACCAGCTTGCATTCCCACCAACAGTGTAAGAGGGTTCCCCTTTCTCCAGTGTGGCCTTTTTGTTTCCAAATCAGATTATGGATAAATCAAGCACAGGGGCCTGAGGGCACCCAGCCCTGCAGCAAAGGAACACGTGTTCTCACGTTGATTTTTCTGTGATGAGCATCAGTTGTCTGACATTGTGATTGGACGAGGAGGGTGGAAGGACTGAGGAGGGAAGGTAGGGGAAGCCTCGTTTCTGGATGCTTCCATCTGTCTCTGCATCATTCCTCAATTTCTGTTGCCCCCAAAGTGGAACTTTTCTAAGACATGATATATTGGTGGTCGTTGAGGTCCTGGGCTGTGGAGTTGGACATAACTGGTTAGAATCCGGGCTCTGTCCTCCTGGCCATATGACCCCGTGCTCTGGTTTACGTCCCCATAAAGTATGGATAATGCAGACAGCTGAAGGAGCTGTCATGAGGATTGAATGAGATGTGTCTAGAAGCACATGTGTCACTGGGATAAAAAAGAAAATCTGAAACTGGTGGCTGTCTTTTGGTGCCCAAAGTGTCCATTCCTCTCCTTCGTTCCTTCACACCAAGTGCCGCTAAGTGAAGCACTTCCCGGGACCCTAAAGTTTTGGAGCTACAGGGTCCTTAGACACCAAGATGATGGACCTAGACCCCTCTCTTTCAGACAAAGGTAGAAAATCCTTCTCCTGTTCCAGGCTGCATTCACCAAGGCTGGAGCCAGGCCGCCCGGTGCACCTCCCTGTCCTCCCCACCACGCCTCCCCACAGCCAGGTTCTTTAGTTTTCTTTCGAAACAAAAACAGCTTTATTGATTGCATGGGGGCAGGCCCGGGGTATCCTCGCGTCCAGCTGTCCCAAGCTGCTCAGTGTGCTGGCCAAGAGCCTGGATTCTGAGGATCCTCCTGCTCAGCTGCCTGCCCCATGTGACCTTGGACTCCCCTACCTGCAGAGTTCTTGGAGCTGTGCCTGTCATGTAATACATGCTGGGTAAATGCCAGCCCTGACAGATACTCCTTTATTGAGGAAACTGAGGAGGCTAATGTTAATTAATGTTCATTAATTAAATGTTAATACCAGACCATGTTTGAGAAGCAGCATCCCAGGGGTGGCTTTGAGACATTTTCTCCTGAAATCAGTCTGAAGCCTGAGGGCTGCAGGTGCCTCTCGCTGCCTAAGCTTCAGTCCCTTCCATAAATATCCGTATCTGTTCCCTGCATGCCTCAGAATGCCTGAAGCTCCTGCACTCACATTTTTTTCTTTTCCACCTCCCAGAGAAGTTTGGATAGTGATAAAAGCAAGCAGGGAGCCCTGGCACAGGAGGAAATGCAGCTCTGATGAGGGAGCTGAAGGGGCCAGAGTGGGGACAGAAGCAGTGGCCACAGCTGGCCTTGGGCACAACGCCGAGTCAAGCTCGAAGCCCCTCCAGGCCCCTTTCTTCCTTAACTCTCTTCAACCTGTGTCTGAGCCAGGATGATTTCACAGCCCAAGGAATGAAGCCAGTGGGAATGGGGGCTATCCTCCTCCTGCCCCCCCCCCCGTATTAGTTTCTTGTTACTCCTCAAATCATCATAAACTGAGTGGCTTAAAACAAAGTAAAGTTATTCTCTTCCCATTCTGGTGGTCAAGAGTCTGAATCCACTTCCCTAAGCCAAGTGTGGACACGGCCATCCTCCCTCTGCTCCCTCCAGAGGCTCTAGGGAAAACCTAGGAAAATCCCCTTCTTGCCTCTTCTAGCTTCTAGAGCCACATTCCTGGCATTCCTTGGTTCCTGCCCCTTCCTCCATCCTCAAAGCCCACAGCATAGTGTCTTCCCATCATTCTGCCTCTGCTGAGATCACCACATCCCCCTCTCTTTTCTCTGCAGTAGCATCACGCTCCGCCACCCTCTTGTAAGGACACCTGTGATTATATCATTGGCCTCACCCAAATCCATCTCCCCCATCTCAAGACTTTAACTTAATCACATCTGCACAGTCCCTCTTTTGCCATGTAAGGAAACATTCACAGGTTATGGGGGTTCCTACAGGGACATGTGGAGGATGCCCATTATTCAACCTACCAGACACCCCAACCTTGCCAGCACCAAGTGCTTATGCTCCCTCCACTCTCTGCCAGTCCAAATTGGCTTCTAAAAATGGATTTTCAATACTGATGACTTTATAATGCCATAAGGAACTTTTGGGTTCTCATTTATAGCAAATGGGACTCTAACTTAAAAAAAAAAAAAAGCATTGGCTCATGTAACGGAAAGTGTCTAGGTGTAGGCTTCAGGCACAGCTTGAGCCAAGGTCAGGCAATGTCACCTGTACCTCCTATTTCCCCCACCATCTCTTTGCTCTGCCCTCTGCTGTGTCAGCTCCATTCTCGGGCAGGTCCTGCACACACAGTTGCGAGATGACTCAGAAGCTCCAGCAGCTCCAGCTCTCATATGCCAGGTTCAAGTCCAGGGAAAAGAGGTAGAGGCTCTTTCTCTGAAATAAGCGCCGGCAAATGTTTTGCTGCAACTCACTGGCTCTGGTTAGTTCCTGTGTCCATTCCTCAGCTAAGGCCTGAGGAACCCAGTGCTGCCCCAGAGCTAGGCTGCAAGTGAGAGACAGGCTAATTGCCAGAGGGGAACGTAAGGCACCTAAGCCGAGAAAGGGAGGCTGGATCCCACGTCGCAAAGAGCGAAGACACCCACCACAATGACCGATCAGACCCCTTGTGTTTCCCTGGTGAGTCCCAAGCCAAAGAAATGGGCGTCTGATTATGAAATTTGGCACCAGCTTCTCCAAAGGCCATCTGAGGGACCTTACCAGTGCCCCAGGGACATGGTCAGCTGCCAAGCCCCTCAGACACGGGAAAGCAACTCACAATGAGGCCTCTGTGCCTATTCCCAGCCCCACTGCCCTGTCACCATGGAGCACAGAGCTCCAGCTTCGTAGGCACCTTCACCTTTTCTCCTTCTGCAGCTTTGACCTTTCATATGAACGATAACATCCCCATCTTTGAAACCTTAGGATCAGACCACCAATACAGTGAACAAATCTGTATCTTTACTATGAGAAAAACCTCTTTTAGCAGCCTTCCAGAGCGAAATATGTCTCCTGTAGCAATTATTTCCTGTAGACAATTGTGTAGGGCCAAATCTTAAGAGCATGAGAGGAAGATTCTGTAATTTTGACCATAAAAGTAACTATAATTGTGTGCTTATCATGTGCCAGCCACAATTCTAACCCCATTACATATCTTAGCTCATGTCACACAGCAGTCCTGGGAAGTATTAATATTCTCCCCTTGAAACTGAGCCCACACAATGGACCCAGATTCCAGGTGTGCACTGAGTGCAAAGCCCTTGCCTTAACCGCTGTCTTTACTGACATATCAAAGAATATTTTTCTATATATTCTATTACTATATATCTATTTTTCAATTAAATGAACCTTTTGTGAATACTCTATCCAAACATTGTGCTAGGTGCTGTGGAGATTGCAAAGATAAATGAGACCCATCCCTGTCCATATTAATTTATAAACCACTGGTTGTGGTGGTGGTGTTTTTAGTATTTGTCCGATTCATTCTTGCATGTTCTCATCCCCGCTCACCATCAAAACACATGAAAACACATGTGCTGAGAAGTGGAGAGGCAGCTTGTGGGGCCCAGCCACCTCCCTGCACCTCAAAAGCCAGGAACCCAAACTGGCTCTTCCTTCTTGTGCTTCACAGTGTGTAACCAGAGAACCACTGCAGCACCTCACTTTAAAACCTTTTGTTTTGATTTTTCACAATGTTTGAAGGATGCCATATTGGCCTCTAAAAATCAGGTTAGCCTGAGCAAGAAGTAACAGCAGAGCTTGACAGCAGTCAAGTTGGAGTAACTGTTGGGTTGGTGTCAGGAGAAAGAATGGGAAGGAGAAATTGACAAGTGAGATCCCCAATATGAGCTAAATGTATAAGTTGTGGTACCAAGGACCTCAGTAATGTGAGAACTGTCGTGGTCTGTAGGCAGGTGAGAGGTATTTTAGAGGAGGACCGAATAGGACTTGCTGAGGGGCTGGCTATGAGGGGGAAGAAAAGGGTCTATCAAGGTTGGTGCCTGGATTTTCAGTTCAAGGAACTAGGTAGGTTGGTGATAGTGCTGTTGGGTGAGGAGAGGAACAGTCCAGATTTGGTGGTAGAAGAGAAAGAGGGTCTGGGACTGGACAAGATGACGATAAAGCTCCGTGAATATGTACTCACCCCCACCACAGAGCAAGAATCAGTGTAGGAGTTGAGCTCCTTCAGCACAACCTGGTGAGTGGCCAGGTGCTATATGACACCAAGTGAACAATAGAAATAGTTTCCAGTGAACAGGACTTCACGGATGGGTTTAAAAAAAAATAACAGATTTGTAAATCTCTGTCATAGACACTTAGCTCCTCACAACACATTTACAGATGGCCCTTAGCCCCATCTGTTCATTTAAGAACTTCTGGCAGAAACAGGGGATGGCAAAGATGAGGATGGAAACCTGAGTTCTTCTCAGTCCAGTGACAACATGCAAGGAGTTTGCGGGATGTGCAGTTTTGTCTTCTTTGGTCTATCTTCTTTCCACCCTGCAGATGAGGTTCTGGGGTATCAGGATAATGTGCTTTCTCAGGTTAGCATTCTGTGATTCGAGGAGGCCCAAGAAGGGGACTCTGATTGGAAGAGTAGGCAAAATTAGAGGACTCGGCAAAGAAGGCTGAGAAAGAAGGAAGTGGCCACATAAACCAAGAAAAGGGAATTTGTTTTTAAATGGCAGGGAAACAGTTCCATTTCCAGTAACACAGTGGGCTAAAATGCCAATTTCAATATATATATATTTTTTTAATTTCGAGGTATGGATAAGCTAACAGGAATTCCCACAGAGAAAGTTCCAAGGAACATTGAGTGTTTATATTAGTGTGCTATTTTATGTTAGTTTGCTAGTTTACCTCAGACTGGAAGGCTAAAACAACAGAAATGCATTTTCTCACAGTTCTGGAAGCTAGAAACCTGAGATCAAAGTGTTGGCAGGGTTGGTTCCTTCTGTGGGCCATGAGGGAACGATCCGTTCTAGGCCCTCTTCTTGGCCTGGAGGTGACGGTCTTCCCCTTGTGCCTTCCCTCCATACGTGTCTGTGGCCAAATTTCCAAATTTTATAATAATAAAGCAAATGTTGCATCACCCCCATTATAAATGTGTGACATTCTTAGTAAATTTGAAACCCCTAGTGAAAGAGAACAGCATGAGGTCAGCCTCCAGCTGACCTGCTTATACTCCATGGTGATGCCCCTAGAAGCTTCCCACGCCTCCCTCATCAGGCCGCCCATGGCCCATCCACCTAGAATCTCCTCTCCTGCTGTGATGGGCCAGAGAATTTATCTGTCCAGGGGGTCAGATTAACCTCTGGGACTGATGGGAAGACTGTAGCCATCTCTCAAGTCTGAGCTTCCAGAAGCAAGTTCCTTTGTAGTGGGCCCACAAGAGATCAAGGCCAAACCTTTGAAGGAGACCTTTGAAGAGGGTGGGCCTTTTGCTCATTTCATATTTAACTTAAAGGTGATCACCGGAAGGGATCGTGTCATCTACTTCTGTTTGCAGTCGGTTCATCCAGTTTCCTGAGATACCACGTCTGTTACCCCATGAAGAAATGAACTGAGCTGTTTTTCATTTCAGTTTTGAGTGTAATGAAACTTTTCATCCTGCTTTAATGTTGTTACAGAAGAATTCTAGGCACCTTATTATAGATTCATTCTTTTTAAGGCATTTTCCCGGTGCCTCCAGCACCAGCGGAGGGTACTGGCCTCATAGATATTCAGTGTGAGCGAAGCTGGCTTCTAAAGAAATCAGTGGAAAGCATCAGTGCATATTTGAACCTGAGTTAGGGTTATGTCTGCTTGGTTCATTTAGTGATCTGATTCTTAAAAAGAGTCTATTTGATTTATCTGTGTGTTCATATTAATTAAAATCCCCCAAAGCTAGCTACATCTACTGAAGACCAGACATTAAAAGAAATGAACTTGAAAAAACCATCCTGTTTTGAAAGTATTTCTAAAGGGCTTTGAAACTGATTACAAGGGAGATTTCACAGCCTACCTGTTTGGCCGTCTTTCGAAGAGTATGTAGCAGTGGGGACACCTTCTGGAGCTTTTATAGAAGTGGCCATTTCTCACAGAAATCCCTCTGGAGAGCTTCATGGAGATTCTGGGTACATTCCTCCACTACTCGCCTTGCAACAAAACTCTTTGTGGGAAGTCACTTCAAGGCAAGGTCAGCTCTGGCTTGCTTTTCCTTACCTAGATTACAATCAGGATGGAGCCCTCATCGTCAAAAAAAAAAAAAAAAGGTTCTAGACAATACACTGTATGTTCTTTATGTTGTGGCTTCCAGTTACCCCTAAAGTGAAAAATCCTGCAAGTCACTGCCATGGGCCTGGCGTGGCAGAAGTAACCAAGGAGAAGCCCTTACCCGTTAAGGAGGTAGACCACCCAGCAAAGTTGGTTAAGAGTGCAAGCTTTGGCGCCAGGCTAACTTACCTCAGCCACTTACTAGCTCTCTGAGCTTCAGGTTTGGGTAACTTGAATTTCAGCTAATCAGTGATGTGTGCCACCAACTTCCCCCTTAGCATAGGTGACCATTTGGAAGCATTCTGGGACATAATCAAGTCAAAGGGCTAAGGCAGGCTGCTTTCATAATGTGTATGTGTCTGCAGTTTGCTTACCTTTCTCATGTGGCAGAGCTGGGACGAGCTGGTAGGGAAGGCACTGAGCCAGCCCCATCTGTCATTTGCTTCCCAACGTGGGAGGTTCAGCAACTGTAAGACCACAAAGCCAGGCAATAAATAAGGAAACGTGGCTGGGACTTTGTGCCTAGAGGGGCTCAGGAATTTGCCTACTTTTAACATGACTTAAAGCAATGATTATAGTCTCCACTTAGAAAACGGGGGCCGATCTAATCTGGAGCAGGTTTGTGATGAGTGGAGGTAGAGGAAGGGAGGGAATTCATCTGAATCCCAGCAATGAAGGTGTTCCCCGCTTAGCCCCAGCGCAGGAGCAGCTCAGGGCATTGGACTTTTACCCCGACTCAGGCACCCTGCTGAGTGTTCTGCATATTAAGCCTCAAGCAATCAGGTGAGGAGGACTCCATCACCAACACAGTACCCAGGTCACATAGTGTGTGAATGGGGAAGCCAGAGTTCAAACCCAGGCTGTCTAACCGCCCCTGCCCCAGCCTTGAACTGAACCACTGTGCACTCTGCATGTCTGGCCATCAGAGCACTTGTATCCTGAATGATACCCATTCATATGTCTCTGACCCCGACCCACTGGCCTCTGAGTACCTTGAAGCAAGATTTGGCCTCCTTATCTTTGGAATCATATAATGCTGCGGTCATCTCCCTAGAAACAGAGCCTGAGATGGTGATTCTTGGGCAGGTGCTTTATCGAGGGAGGCTCTCCAGAGAAACTGTAAGAGAGTAAGAAAAATGAGACAGGGTGACAGGAGAACTAGGGGATCTGCCTGGCCCCATGGGGAGCTCTGGGGCGTAAATTGCCTCTGAGTTTGTTGCACGTAGAGCCCTCACTCTCATCTAGCCATCCTGGCCTGCAGTTTGCACCCTAAGGGGAAGGAGGGCATAACCTTCCAGGCAACTCCCACTGAGCCCGAGAAAGGGGAGCCAGCACCCAGAGCACCTAGTGAATGGGTGCATCGTCCTGGTGAAAGAGACCTAAGCAGTATGCCAACTGCAACCGCTACAGCAGTTATTTTAAATTTATATATACAGCATATGAGCCAAACAAACACCTTTTTTCCAGCCAGTGGTGCTTTTCACCCTTTCTAGGGACACTCCCAGAATCCAGGTGCAATGAATCATTGGATTAGAAGTCACTGTGTCTACTGCAAGGCTGCTCCCCACCCCACACACGCCCCCCCCACTCCACCCCGAGACCCAGGCTGCCTGTTCCAACACCAGCACATAACCAACACACACCCTTCGGTCTCCACATATCATCTGAACCACGGCACAACGTCTTAACGGCAACACAAGCGTGTTCGGGGGCGTTATTAGGATGCGGCCCTACTTCCAGTGAAGGGAGAACAGCAAACAAGACTGGTGAACTTTTTAAATCTGCAGCACAAAAGAGGGTATTGATCCTAACTTACCCAAGAGTCGGAAATAAAATAGGAGGAGGGAACTGCTGGGCCCAAACCAGTGTGATCGACGGACAGGGTGTCCGACGTTCACGTGATCTGTCACAGCTAAAGGGAGGGTTTCTTCCCTGGATGCTCTGGGGACGCTAATATGGGGAGCTCTGGAATCAGAGCAATACTGATTTTCCTTGTTTGCTACGTACTCTCTCTTAAAAATAACTGAACGTAATCCTGTTGGGGTCAGCATAACAGGAATGTAATCATTGGGTCCTGAGGGTACAATGAAATCTGATCCCCCCAAACCACCAACATTCTATTTCAATTTTTTGGAGCAGGTTTTTTATTTGAATGGTAAATTAAAGCCTTCATTATGACGGAGGTTTCACATTCTCCTGTGGCTCCATCTGTTAGCAGTAGGGCTGCTCTCCCAGTCTCTTTTGTTTCCTCTCACTTCCAGTTGTTCAGGTATCATGATCAACGGAGGTGTTGTTTTTCCTCAGGTCTGCAGACATGCCACAGCTTTGAAGTTTTCCTTTACAGATATTCGCATATGCTTTTTTTTTTTTTTTTTCCATTCATCACAACATCCCAGGAGTGTGCACATGTTGGATGTGAGAGTGCTGTTATGTGGGGCAGCTCGGCAGAGTCTCCCCAGGCGTCTCCGCTGACCTGGGGTGATTTAGTGAGTGCTCCGAATCATCCTCTGCTGATTTGCACTGTCCCTAGCTGGGAAGGCTGAGTGATAGCCTCCTATTAATTATCAGCTCCAGTCCTTGGCCATCTTGTTGCCATTCCTACCCACCGTGGGTCCTAAATCTGGCTGTATATTACAATCACCTGGGAATGCTGTTAAAAATCTAATTCCTGGGCCCTGTCTGAGACCTGCCGAATCAGAATTTACCCAAGAATAGGGTTCAGGAATCTTTATTTTAATGAGCTTCCCAGCCCCCAGCCCAACATGGGCCTTCAGCCGAAAATGGTATGGTTTCAGCCTAAGGTAATGTCAACTCAAGACAGCGGCCCTGGAAAAAACCAAAATGGAAGCTCATGGAAGAAGATGAAATGAGCTTTTGTGCTCTTCTCCAAGGTCTTAGGGAGTGGGGTGGGTGGGGATGCGGTGGAGGTGCAGTGCAGCCCTGACTGGTGCTAGTGGCTGCTGCTCTTTTTGTAACGCAAGTGCCTGACTTAAGCTTTGATTGCCGATGCATCTGCTTCAAAGGGCACGGCTTCAGAGGCAGCGACCTCCGATAACCAACAAGGTCAGCCATCCAGCGGGGTGGGGAGCCAGGCTGCCTCCCCGCACCGACATTCCTTCGATTTCGAAAGCTTGGTAGATTTGGATAACTGACCATTTGGGCTTCTTGTCTCTGCTCTCCCCCGCACTTTCCCACCGAGCACTGGTTGGCAAAAGCTGACGCGCGCCTCTGTCCACCCCCCCCACCCCGCCTTTGTAGGTTCGTGTCATGGCCGAGGAAGGCCTACAGTGCCCCCCTGTCCCAGGTGGAGTCCATCCCAGTAATCTCCGTTTCTACCAGCTCACCAGCGGTGCCAGCAATAGAGTCCCCCAAGATGGATCTAAGTGATTTCGTTAAGTAAGTGCAAAGGCAAAGCCAGAATGGAGTTTTTTAAAATAGCAATTTTTTTCCTCCACACTGACTTCCATTCTCTAACTCACACCTTATTTGTTCATCCAGCCACTCACTAGTCAACAGTTTAGGGAGTGCTTTCTGTGCGTGACGCCCTGGACCGTGCATCTGAGATAGAGTGGAAAATCATTTCTGCTCTCAGGAAGTCACAGCCTCCTGAGTCCTGGAGGACTAAGCCCTTCCCATCACATTGCCCTCTCTCCATCTGTCCAGGGTCTGCGGCCAGGGTCAGGTCAAGGGTGGCAAGCAGAAAAGGATATGGCAATTGGCCAAACAGTATATGCTCACAATAAAATGCTCCAGTAAATAATGAAACTTAACCTTGAGCACTGGGGACACAGCAAATTGTCTGAAGAATTGCTAGAGCTTCCCAGAATTTCTCGTTATTTGGACATGGGCTCGGTAGGCCAGGAAAGAAGGGTTGGAGCCTATGGAAAATTGGCCAGCCCGCTGCCCCAGAGTGATGTTTGGGGGCAGGGAGTAACAGAGCACTGCCCAGCTGAAGAACGTGCTGTGATGGTTGCCAAATGAGTGATTCAACACATTTCAATCAACTCTCCAGGACTGTCCTCACGGATGAAGACGTTGGGTGCGAAGAAAGAGAATACAAGAAAGTGCAAGTGCCCACCGTGGTCATCTCAGATGTACGGTTTCCTCTCCACAGTGCGGCTTGGCAAGTCGAGGGCCCTTCCTCTAAAACAAAAACAGAGGCAGGAACAATGGCAAGTGTCACCCTGGAGTTTGGGTGGGATGAGGCTGGGGAACGTCATCCAGGTCACTTCCCAACCAAACACCCCCGGAGCCAGCATCCCAGTGAGAGCCACCCACCACAGCACATAAATTTTTCTCTTTAACGATAAAGCTGGTTACCTCAAAACCACGGCATTCTTCTCAGCCCCCAGATAGAGCCTACAAAAGGAGAAAGATTTTCCTCAATCATTCCGCAGTAAAAGGGGAGATCAAGGGACTTTAAAAATTCATACCCTTAAATTCTCCTTCTAGATGGATGGCCTGAGGAAATCATTGGAGATAAAAAGATTTAGGTACAAAGGTGTTTGTCACAACACTTTAGAAACGGCAAAAAATTAGAAAAATAAAACACCATGTATCTATGGACAATATACAATCTTTTAAAATAGGATTTGTCTCGGTAGTGGTAGGTGGGAGTAAGCAAGCATTTTCATACTTTGTAGGTAAATTAGGAATTGGCATAGCCTCCATGACATACACTTTGGAGAGTGTATCAAAATTTAAAATGCACAATTCCTCTGCTAGGATACTCTTCTCCAGATACACCTTTACATTCTCATAGACATGTAACTCTCCTTGTACACTGCAGCTTTGGTGGTAAAAGCAAGAAAAATTGGAAACAATTTTACCCCACCAATAGGAGACTGGCTGAATAAACCAAATTGTATCTGCACAAGGCAATACTATAAAATCTTAAAAAAAAAAAATGAAGTTCTCTAACGCTGATTTATAACAGTCTCTGATATATTAAGTAAAAAATACATGTTCTATATTTATTTTTTATTTTATTTTAATTCCAGCAGAGTTAACATAGTGTTATATTAGTTTCAGGTGTACAATATAGTGATTCAACAAGTCTATATATTACACAGTGCTCATCATATGAAGTGTGCTCAGTCCCCAACCCCTATTTCACCCATCCTCCCACCCATCTCCCCTCTGGTAACCACCTGTTTGTTCTCTGTGGTTAAGAGTCTTTTTCTTGGTTTGTCTCCTCTTTTTCTTTGTTCGTTTGCTTTGTTTCTTAAATTCCACATATGAGTGAAATCATAATGGTATTTGCCTTTCTCTGACTGACTTATCTCACTTAGCATTGTACTCTCTAGGTCATTCCATGTTGTTGCATATGGCAAAAAGTGATTCCTTTTTATGGCTGAGTTATATTCCATTGGTAGTATATATACCACCTCTTCTTTATCCATTCATCTATCAGTGGATTCTTGGGCTGCTTCCATAATTTGGCTATTGTAAATAATGCTGCAATAAACCTAGGGGTGCATATATCCTTTTGAATTAGTGTTTTCATATTCTTTGGGTAAATACCCAGTAGTGGCATTACTGGATTTTATGGTGATTCTATTTTTAATTTTTTGAGAGACCTCCACACTTTTTTTTCCACAGTGGCTGCACCAGTTTGCATTCCCACCAACACTGCATGAAGATTCCTTTTTCTCCACATCCTCACCAACACTTGCTGCTTGTGTTTTTTATTTTAGCCATTCTGACAGGTGTGAGGTAATAGCTTATTGTGGTTTTGATTTGCATTTCCCTGACAATGAGTGATGTTGATCATCTTCTCATTTACCTGTTGGCCACATGTTCTGTTTTTTAAAAGTATTTTAGATGAGGCTTGTGAAGAATATTTAGTCACATGGAAAGGCAGCACTCATATCAACTGACAAGTCAGAATACAAATATATATCCTTATATAAACACATTATATACACACACATATATACATATATCTACAGTATAACTTAGTAATTGATTTATATGTCTCTTTTTGAAGCTTTCTGTATTTTCTGAATTTTTTAGAATACATGTATGGATGTAAAGCACTTGTCTTTTAAATGTTTTCTTTTTTTCTATGTTCAAAGAGGTTTGTCCTAGAAAACTGAAGAATACAGAAAAATGAAAGCAATAATCCTCAAAATGCCACCATTTATAGAAAAGTGCTACTGAAATTTTAGCAGACAACCTCCCAGCTAACTCTGTTTGCATATACAAATCTCTGAATGAATTTGTACATGCTTATACATTCAGGTGTGATACACGGGCATATGTAATGGTACATAAATGGAACTGCTTTTTCACTCAATGATATGTTGTGCATATGATTCCCAGTCCATAAATACACACCAAATCATCCTCCATGGATGGAGGCAGCACACACTCTCTATTTAAAGTGGTTCCCTGTTGATGGGCATTTAGTTTGCTTCCAAAGTTTTGCTATTATAAGTAGTGCTGCAGTAAACATCTTTGTACATATATTTTGGGCACTTGTCCAATGATCTCCATAGGAAAAAAAAAATGTACTATTTTTAAGGTATAAACAGTATACTTCAGTTTTCTGTCACTGAGTGGGGAGGAGCATATTGATGACCCGTTGTGAATGCTTGCTAGCTTTTCCGCACACCTCTAATTTCTAGGGATTAAAATTTAACTCTGCTGAAACAGAAAAAACAGACCCAAACCTGAGCCAGGTGGAGTTTCAGGAACCCCCATGGATCTTTGAGCGAGAAGAAATGCTCTCCATTGGGATAGAAGAAGTAAGTAACACGTCATGGGCCCTGAAGTCATGTGATACTGACTCTTCTTACTGAGCACCTGCCCCAAGTTGGAAATTTAAATCTTGCCAGGCCACTACGCTCCCTATTATCATCATTTATGTGCAGCGTTCTGGGCTAGTCACCTTTCATGGAGTCAAACAAATTAAAGTCAGGAATTAACCTGTAAATTGGCTAAAGCTTAACCTACTCTTTGCAGACCCTCCATCCCAGTTTTGATGCTCTCCTACAGAATGACTTACAGGTGTTTGGTATTACAGGTGTTTGATATCCTGCCCCTCTATGGAGTGCTGCGGCCGCATAGTAGCCACCAGATATCCTTCACCTTCTATGGACACTGTGATATCATTGCACAGGCTAAAGCCCTGTGCGAAGTGGAAGGAGGGCCCACCTATGAGATAATGCTGAGGGGAGAGGCATCCCTGGTCAACTATTCCTTTGACACCAAGGATATTAACTATGGATTGCAGGTATTGCCAGCTACAGGGAGGAGATTTCCCGGTTTCACCTTAAACATCGCACACAGTTCTGTGCTCTAAACTCTCCTGGAACCCCCAATCATCACAGTCTCACCACCACCCCTAACCTTGATCTCTGATCCACCTCCCTAACCCTGATCATCCCACCGCCAACTGCTGGCCAGGCATTTTCGCTTGCTTCTCTGTCTCCTGGAATTCAGCATGTTAGACTCCTTCCCTCTCAATCCAGAAGCCCATACCGACCTCTCCTTTTCTTTCAACAGCACTACCACCTTCTCAGCCCCTTAAGTTTACAGTCTCCAAGGCATTTGCCACTGCACTCTCTCCGTCGCCTCCCTGTCCTTAGCAGCATCCATGCTTGCTAATTCATCCCGCAGGACCCCTCGGCATCGGCTTGCCCTTCCCATGGCCACTGAGGTTCTCACAGCACCGGGGCTTCTCAAGCCATGCCTGAGATAGGACAGCAGATCTTCTCAAACCGTACCGTGCATACGAGTCACCTGGGAAACTGGTTTCGGTGCAGATTCTGATTCAGTAGGTCTGGGGTGGAGCCTCAGACTCTGTCGAGCATTTCTATCAAGCTGCCAGGTGGTGCCGAGGATCCCGTGGAAGAAGGGATTACACCGAATTCATAGCTTCTGCCACTAACCTGTCTAGACAGCACTGCCACATAGACTTTCCCCAAACTGCATTTTCATCCTCCCAGTCCCAGAACAGTCAACCCCAGCAGCATTTGGGAAAGCAGCATAGTATTGAGAAAAGAGCATGGTTTTGTAGTCAGAAGAACTGGGATATCACCCCAGTTTGACTTCCTACAGACTCAGGAACCTTGAGCATATCACCTGACCTCTCCAAGCCACAGGACCCCTCATCTATAAAATAGGGTAGCAGTGCCTTCTCTCCAGGTGGTTGTGGTCATTTAAGTAAAGTGTCAGTACTGTGCATGGGTCAGGGAAGCCTCCAATCCTGAGTCCCTTTCTCTGTCACCCATTGGATCAGAGCCAAGCTCCTCCACCTGGGTGAGGGTCCTAAGCCCCTCTATTAACTGATGCTCCTTACACATTCAATTTCATTTCTTCCCATTAGAGCCCATTCATCCATTTGTGGGCAAACTGGTTTACCCACCGACCCTACTCCTTCCCAGCCCTTCCTGCCTCAGTACTTCCTCTTATATTATCCCTCTTCTCTACTCTGCCAACCCCAAATCTACACATACTGTAAGACTCAACTCAGCTCCCTCCTCCAGTTTTTTTCTCTTACTTTGCATTCTCTCTCTCTTAAGAATATACTTAAGTATATTCTTTGCCGTAAAATAATGTACATTCTAATTTTTGTTTTGGAGTAATTGTTAATTCTATGCCTGTACATCTTCTTTTCCCAATTAGATTTCTGTTATGTACTCAGAAACCATATCTCCTACCAAATTATAATGGGAATTAGACACCCCCCCCCCATTATATAGCTACTGCATGTATAATTACTGAATTCTGGGTGTGCATGTGTGTTTGTAGGTTAAAGATTGTGCCTAAAAGCAAATTCACCCGACACCTATTGAGACTTTGTCCGTTGAGTTGACCAAATAGAATTCTCTTTTATTCCTTATCTCAAGGCTCTTCTGGGCAAGTAATTCTGGCTCAGCTTAGAGGATATTCTTTGAAGCAGCCAGGCCTTGCCCTAGCTTATCCTGAGAACCCCCAAAGTGGCCTCAGTTTGTGGTTATTGGACCTGCTGATTAGCTGCTGAACTGCGTTAGTAAAGTCTCAGGAAAAAAGAATGCGTCTCGCCTGTTACTCCCATGTCTCTCCATATAAGTAGAAAAATCCTAATTCTGAACGCAAATCTTATCCAAAAAATCAACAAATATTAGTATAGGAAAGCTTACTTTTACGATCCTCCATTGTGAGTTCTTTGTGGTGAAGCAGCTGAGGTGCAGAGGGGTAGACACCCCCCCACACAGCCCTGCTAACCTGAACTAGTCATCAGAAGAGCTAACGGGGAGCCAGATTTCCAGGGCCTGGTGCTTCTCCAGCTCCAGCAGCTACCTTTCGGTGATGGCGAAATGCAGATTGGCCAGCGTCTAGATCACGAAAACTGAACCGTGTCTGTGCGGCTTATTTGTCCACCTGCCTTCGCCAGGATGACAGCAGCATCCCAAAGGGTGGCTGACAGCAGTCCCCCTTCTTCTCCTCTCAAGCTGTTCGACCACGTCACAGAGAAGGAGATCACACTGAGCAACCCTGGGAAAGTTGGCTTTGAGTTCAAGGTTCTGACTGACCACCTGTCTTCACCAGACAACCTTCTGCCCGGAGCGCCCCTAATCCTGCCCCTCTCGGTAAGTAGCCTCCTCGCCCACGATGGCCGTGGGGCAATGGTAGGAAGGACCCAAGTTCAAACCTGCAAGACATACCCCCGTGGCATGCGAGATTATGCTAGACATTCACCGCCAGGATGATGGGGGTGATTTTTTTTTTTAACTAAAAATAAAGGGTTCTCAGAAGCAATAAATAAATAAATACATACATACATAAACCCAAGCACTTTACTCATTTATTAAACAAGGATTTATTGAGTCTTGCATGAGCTAGGCACCGAACAGTAACCAGGGGTTCCACTGTGAACAAGACAGTATAACCCTGTGGGGTTTTTTCATGATTGTAAGAACGGTTTGTTTCCACTTACGTCCTCACACTTCCCTTGTAATTCCTTGAAGCCAAGCGCCTCCTCCCAACTTGGATTAATCCTTTCCTTTTTAAAATACAGTTTTATCATGCATGGATGCATCCTTAAACTGCTTTTGGTTGATGAATTTTTCCAAACTTATAAGCACCCACTATGTCCAGGCATCTTCCTGGCACTGGGGAGGGCATAGCATAGTAAACAAAACAGATACATATACTTGATCCCAAAACTTGGAAATTTTGTTTTATCAGATTTGGCTTTACCTTGAATTTTATGGAAATGGCTCCGGTAATGTAATCTTGTGCCTTTTGCTTTTTTTCATCCAATATTATGTTTCTAAGACTAGTGCGCATTGTTCCGTGTAGCTGTAGTTCATTTATTTTCACCATTAAATGATATCCCTTTATAACTATTGAAAGCAGTTTTCCTTTTTCCTGCCAAAGCACATTTGGGATTTTTCCCTCCTAAAATGTTGCTGTTGGAAACAATCCTCTACAAATATCCTCATACCTGTCTCCTGGTCTGCAGATGGAAGCATTGTCTTGGGGAATTTTCCTAGGAGTGAAATTTCTGGGTCGTGGGCTTTGCATATGTTCAATTTTGATAAGATGGTGCTAAAACATTTTTCACTGTGTTTTTTTTTCCCCATTGACATTCCCACCAGACGTATATACATATTTTTGATACATATTCTCACCAAAATGTGGTCCTTCTTGGCAATATGTGGTTTAAAAAAAAATTCATCACAATCCTAGTTTCATTTCCCTGGTTGTTTATGAGGATGAGCATCTTTTACTGCATTTATTTGCCATTCATCTTTCCTCTTTTATGAAATAACCGTTCACATATACTACCTACTGTTCTATTGCTTAGTTGTCATTTTAGCATAGCTTCGTATGAATAAATGGAGAATAACCAGCACAATAGGCCTGTGGGACTGTCCTATCCATTAAGTCTCCAGAAGCAGGGTCCATTGTAAATATTAACATTCTCTTCGGTCTTTCTGCTACATAGGGTTTTATCAGTTCACATCAAGAGCAGGTGTTGAAGGTGTACTACTTACCTGGAGTACCTGAGGTCTTTCAGAGGAGTTTCCAGATACAGATTGCCCACCTGGACCCAGAAAATATCACTCTGCGTGGAGAGGGTATCTTTCCCCGAATCTGCCTCGATCTCCCCAGGAAACTCCACGGTATTACTACCCACTATAGTATTTCCCCACTGGGGAATGAAAAATGCATTCTGCTTTGTTTATTTGAAGGTTGCCTGGCAGTCCTCACTGGTTTCCTTCTGTGTGATTCCTCAATTGCAAAAAAAAAAAAAAAAATGGAATTGAAATTGACCTGGTGACCTGAGTTTAATGAGACAGGATATGGTCCATGGCAGTCCCAAAATTAAGACCCCTGACCAATTTTGCCATCAGTGAATTGCATATAGAGGGATCAGGAAGTTGCACTTTGAAAGGCCTTTTCCTCCAGCACACGTTCCTTCCAGCTACAGTCTCTCCCTGAATTGTCCTTTATTGTGGCACATTTACAGATGGCCATTGAGAGGCGAAGGCTGATTTTACTCCAACGAGTAGAAATCCTAAAATAAAAACTGTACAGAAAGGCAACCAAGGTTCGGACCCCTTCCGTGTGTTGGCATTACACAGTTCAGAGGCTAATTTAGACTTTGATTAGTTGTCTGTCCACATGCTTAGCTGAGATTTCTCTGGTAACATCTAGCCCCTGGAGCCATCCCTCTGGGCCCAAAGACTTCCATCTTGGCAAATCCCAAAGCTCAGCTGAGCAGCTGTCTTAGCCATGCACCGTCTGGCTCCTTCTTCCTGACATGGGGTGCCAGATGAAGGGTTAAGACAAAGTTCTCATTCTTCTCTGTGACTCATTCAGGCTCTTTGAAATCTTCATTCCACAGACAGCTTCAGACTAAGCCCTCCTACTCAGCCTTTCCCCCCGCCAACCGTGCCCCCAAATCACTGGCTTGCCTGTTGATGATCATCCATGACATCCTGACTGTCTGCTCCCTGAAAATACAAACACAAATATTAGTACATTTAAGACCATGTTACACTCTAGCATCTAGAGTTCCAGCCAGCCAGAGGTTAATCCAGCTCCATACAAAAGTGTCAGGAGGGAAAGGAAAGCCTTTGCCACTTGGTTGAAAACCCAGTGCCCAGCGGGCCTCTTTAAGGCAGTAGCCACATTTGGCCAGCAGAGGGCTTTCAGAGAATGTACATCTGAATACTATCAGTTCTGAATACTTCTAGTTGGGTCTCCTGTGCTCCAGTTCATTTCGAGTCCAGTGCTTCCTATTATTCCAGAGTAGGCACTTTAATTTCTCTGCCTACCTCGTCCCTCAAGCATTTGAATTTGCACTGGCTTACTGGTGAACTTGGTGTCTGAAATCTCTCCACTGATTGCCTACATCCCTGGTTCGGGGGATTGAAGCCTGTTTACTTACAGTTATAGCTGCACATACAGGCCTTTTGTTTACTGAGATTTAATAAACATACAAAGTGAATTAAAGGATGACCACCCATCAGAGTGCATCCAGCGTGGAGGGGGCTCCCAGTTCATGCGGCGTTCAGTGCTAGACCCAGGAAAGCACCAAGGAAGCTGGGATCTGCTTGATCACCTTATGAGTAATGTAGGATGTTACTACCATCAAGTTCTTGAGAACCAGCTGGGAGCTTACTACAGCATAATCTCATTAAACTCCATGGGGTCTCTCACTCAAAAACTCCGTCACCCTCTGAGGCGGAGAAAACATGGCAGGTAAAGCACCAAAAAGTTCACTTCCTTTCTCACTCTATGGACCCTGAGCTGACAGTCTGTGTTTTAGGCATAATTCATATATTTCTAATCATCCTGATTTCTTTCTCCTTCCAATCCCACAGGAAATGAAAAGTATGAAACCTTTTTGGATCAAGCCAGAAAAAACCTAGAAAAAGAACACAACAAATATGAAACACTCATTGACTTAGAGACAACTGAGGAAATGCCTGAGGATGAATCTTCTGAGGTAAGATTAGCTTCACCCTGCACAGAATGAATGTGGCAAAAGAACAGTAGGTGCAAAGGCCCAGGGGCAAGAAGGACATGGTATCTCAAGGAACAGAAAGGAGAAAAAGACGTAGCTAGAGCAAAGAAGGGGGAGAGGTAAGGGGCCCCCTAGGGAACCTATTAAGGGTTTCAAGCTTTATTCTGAAGGCAACAGCAAGTCACTGAAGTGTTTCAAGTGGAGCCTTGGGTAATCAGATTTACATTTGTAAAAAAATCTCTCTGGCTGCCTTGTGGAGCTCTGAGAAGCTCTCAGGGGCTTGTGGGGAATGAGAGTAGATGTGCTGAGATGTGCTCAGTTTTTTAAAAGCTGGTGGGGTAACTAACTCTAGAAGAGAGGTGATGGTCATGTAAACAAGGGTGATGACACAGGAGGTGGGCAGAATCAGGTAGGTTCAAGAAATACTCTGGAGGTGGATTGGTCAGTGATGAGGGAATGGTTGGATGTGGGGGTGAGGCAGAGGTGACCACCCTATTGTCTTGCTTGGGTGACAAAATAAGGAGGGGGCACTGAGATGGGAAACTCAGGAGGAGAAGCGTGTTTAGGGGGAGGGGAGAAAGGGAAATGAGTTCTGATGGTTCGTTATTGTACATGAGATTTCTGAGCATCATCCAAGTGAGGCTCCAACAGGGAGCTGGACCCAATGCTATGGACCTGAGGAGAGAGATAGGCCGGAGAAAGTGCTTTGAGTCACCAGATGGTCATTGTGATCACAGGAAATGGTGAGATTCCCTGGGATGTATACTGAGTAAGCAGGGGAAAGGGTCAATTCAGAGTAGAGCCCTCTGGTCTCCACCAGCTAAGTCGGGGCGGGGCAGCAGAAGAGGTTCAGTGCGGTGCCTCCGAGGTGGGAACCAAGCCAAGAGTTGGTCTTTCGAGGGACAGAGTGACCCAGCTTGTAAATAAAGGCTGCCCTTGTGGTGGGAAGTAAAACCAAAATCCCAAAATGTTCTCCCTCACCACTCCCTGAAATTTTTCTCTTAACAGTCCATTCATGACCATGAAGCCTGCTTTCTCCCTGTGCTCATCTTTTAAAATGCAAATGTGCATGAGAATATGGTCCCAAGGAAGAATTACTTATGTAGCTAGAGACCCCTTAGGCTGATGAAGAGCAATGTCACTTGGGAGACTGGAGTCCCAAAGGCCACCAGCAATGACTTGTTTTGCAGAAGCTGCAAGTGCACCTTAGCTCCAAGGATGATCATAATTAATAACATGAGCTACCATTTATTGAACTGTTGCCCAGGCCTGTGTCATGCTACAGACCTGCATTATTATTTCATAACCCCTCTCACAACGGGGGGAGCCATACGGTGCCACTCTTGTCTTAATTTCACAGTGTGACAGGATTTGTGGAAGTGAAGTGCAGGTCCCCAGGAGGCAGCAGAGTTAGGATCTGAATCCAGGCCTGTCCAACTCCTAAGACCATGTTCTTAGCCTCTGTCCTCTCCCCTTGGGCCCACAGCTGTCCATACGGGGCAGCAGTGTGTCTCCACTCTGCTCACCATGTTCCCAGGTGGCTCCTCAGGGGAGCCTTAGCACAGCTGTCTCTGGTGGCCACTCCAGACTGGGGTGAGGCTTCTGAGAACGTGCTGAAGGCACAAGCAGAGCGAGCTCGTCCTCGGGCACCAGGAGGCAGGCAACCTCTCCTGGCTCGGGAGCAAGCGTAGGGTGGGCTTTGCTTAGGCCGGGATGACTGGATACACCTGTTGGTGAGGCATGCTGCTCCCCCACTAACCCATCACTTCCCGTGGTCTCCTTACAGGCCACCCCACACATTAACCTTCCCCACTTGGCCCCAGACTTAAGGTTTGAGTCTTCAGGAACAATATTTCTCAGCCTTTTTTCACTGCCACCTCCCAAGACATTTTTTTCCTAACACCCCATGAAATATTCTTATCATATATAAAATAATAATCTTTTTGAATAGTTTGATGTTAAAATTTTTTAACTTTTTATTTTGAAATAATTATAGATTCACAGGATGTGGCCAAAAAAAAAAATTGTTTTCCCCAATGGTAACATCTTACATAACTTGTAAGACATGGTACAACAATATCAAAACCAGGAAATTGTCGTTGGTATAAGCCACAGAACTTATTCAGATTTCAATTTTATATGCGCTCATTTGTGTGTGTGGTTCCATGTAATTTTTTTGTACGTGTAGGTTTGTATAACCCCCACCACAATTAAGGTACAGAACTGTTCCACCACCACAAAGATCCCTTGTGCTTGAGGAAATAGAATTAAAAGCAAAATTTCCTTCCAACCCAGAAAATCTCTCCACAGAGGGAGAAGAGAAAGAAAACAATTTTATTGTTGAAAAAGCATTAAACCAGAATGTGATCCACATTACAGGCAGTTCACTAAGAGATTGCAAAGAAAGAAAGAAATCTCATCCTTTTATATAACCAAACATACGACCCATTACATACATGTTCTCGAGATAAACACTAACTAGTACTTAAGTAAGAACTATAACTAACTGTAACTAGTCCTCACCATCCATCACACATAATTCATCCTGAATTCATGTGGTAATCGGGGTGACCAGCTGTGTTGGATAATTGGCTTTATCCAGAGGGGAACCTCTCGTGTAGGCTAGAGCCCTCTGAAGTCAAGCTCCTAGCCTGTCACAGAAACTGGGAGATGGAGCCTCTATCTTACTTGATGATCACATTTCGAAGAGAAGGTTTCTGGGGTCTTGAGGAAGATACTCCTGGGTCATAAATCTGACCAGAGGCTTATGTAGGCTTTAAAAAGATTTATATGCATTTCAGAAAAACAGAGAAAGGACTCATAAGTTTTCTAAAGTAATTGTTCTAAGAAAAGGGAGCGGGGAGAAGTCTCTAAGTCTCTCCCCTTATTTTCAACAAGGAGAATTCACCCTCTTATTTTTCATTTGTATTTGGCCTTATAAGCTACTTCTTCATAGCCACACCAATCTTCCATCCCTTACCCTTGGCAACCACTATAGTTCTCCGTCTCTATACTTCCATTATTTCAAGAATATTATGTAAACAGAATCATACAGTATGTAACCTTTTTCATTGAGCGTAATGCCCTTGGGATCCAACAATATCAATAGTTCTTTCTTTTTCATTGTTGAGTAGTATTCCATGATGTGGATATGCCAGTTTCTTTACCCAACCCACCACCCCCATGAAAATTTTAATACCACAAATATACTGTATATCTGTTTATGTACTGTGCCCTTTGGAAGGCCACGAATCAATGTACTACCTACAATTTTTTTTCATTACCCCTTCCATGAAGCAATTCTGTCCTGCTTAGAGGTGATTTACCCCCACTGAGAATGCATGTTCTACAAGAAATTGCTCACTTGCTGTTCTCCCTTACTCCCTTACTCCAGTTAAGTCCTCAGCTCCAGATGGAAGTAGAGCGACTTATAGTCCAAGGCTATGCCATAGAACATCAGAAAACAATTATCCCTGATTCCACAGATGACTTTAGCTATCGGAGTCGTCGAAAACTAGCCAAGTGAGTGTCCTTCTGTTTCGGGCTTGGTTCAGAGGGCAGCAGAGAAAACGGTGTTGCCCACCAGAGCACGGCCTGAATTAATTAGTAGTTGATCATCTAGACATGAAATCTACTCGCCTCCTGCACCTGCCATCCTCTAGCATCCAGCCAACCAGAAGGTCTCTGCCTCTGAAAGTCAGAAACTTCTGGCTTTGCCTAATGGAGAGCTTGGGTTTCAGATTCATTAGGGCCCACGCTGCACGTGTCTTTAGATAGTGACTGAAACAGCAGTGTGGACTCCTGGGTGTGGGGGAGTTTCTTGTTCCTAGTCTCCTCTCCAGAGGGTGGTTCTTCTCCTCTCTCAAGGACAGAATTATGACAGGGGACAGAAGAGAACAGCACAATCACTCTTTTGGAGAAGGGACTGGTAAGGAGAGCTTGTTAACTGTTTCAGAGTCCAGCTGCCAGAGTATATCCTGGACTTTGGCTACATCATCCTTGGTGACGTCCGAACACACATCATCAAGATCACCAACACCAGTCACTTCCCAGTGTCCTTCCACGCAGAAAAGCGCATCCTCCATGACACAGGTAACCAGGCTAGGGAGACCCTTTCCTCTTGCCCTTGTCGTTTCTAACAAGGTGCCCAGCTGTACTGTTTTTCTGGAGTTGTATTCATTCTTCCTCTGGGATCAGCTGAAAGAATTCTTGGGCCATTAATTGAGACTTGGAATGGTCATCCTGCCCCAGAAGGGCTCTACCTACAGCAGCTCTTGTTTGCCATTTCTCTTTCCCACAAAGAAATTTTGTTTATGTTGGTCCAGGCTTCAGTACGGAGTTAGATCGTGTAAAGAATCTGCCTTACTGTGAAACGGAAACATTTGAAGTGAAATTTGACCCACAAGGGGCCAGTCTTCCTGTTGGAAACAAAGAGGTCATTTTGCCCATCAAGGTAAGATGCTATGCTGGGCCCAGGTGATCATCCCCAACTACCAGCTCTGTTCGCCAGTTACCCCTGAAATGATCCAGTTACCATTTCAGAGCCATGAGTCTTCCCCTAACCCCATGCCACGTGGTAACAGCAACTTTATGCCTGTTCTAGGTGGTTGGAGGGCCAACAATACACATCTGTCTCCAAGCCAAGGTGACCATTCCCACTATGACACTGTCTTGTGGAAAAGTGGAGTTTGCCACAATTCAGTGTGGACAGTGCCTCATGGAAACTGTTCAGTTTTCTAATCCTCTCCAAGTCCCTTGTGAATGGTTCGTCCACAGCCATAAGCCAGTTAACAAGGTAAACGAGTTGTGGCCCATTGGTCCCCTTCTTCCAACTCCATTTCAGCCAGATTTGTCATTCTAAGCCTTTGCTTTTTCATTATTTCAGTCTTCTGCTCAAGACCTGCAGTAACAACCATTGCTTCTGAAATACAATCTAGGCCCTTAGCCCCGCATTCATGGACATACCAGGCCACACTGTCTGGTGAATGTCTTACTCATCTCTATAGCCCTGGTATCTACACATTCCCTGGCACCTGGGAGGGACTCAGTAAATGTAGGCCGAGTGAGTGGAGGATGGAATAAATCCGTTTTCCATAGTAGATTATCTCATTGTCTAATATCTATTAAACAGCTGGAGAAACACATGCCGAAATACTTAAGACGGAAACTACATGCTGAATTAAAGCCAAAGACATGCATCTTTGAGATCCAGCCCATGTCTGGGGTCCTGGGTCCTGGGGAGAGGTCCAACGTGCAAGTGAAATTCATGCCTAAAGAAGAGGTAAGCTTTAAAGAAATGTGGCTCCATTCAGACTCTCTGGGTCTCTTTGAGCTTTCCTCAAAGGCCATACTTGATGAGGCAGGTGTCCAGGGAATTTCTGAGTGACCTTGGCCTCGCTATTGTGATAAGGACATCAAGTGCTTGTTTCATGTAGGAGCTGTGTGACCTGGTAGTTAAGAGCACCAGCTCCAGAATCAGATCTATCTAGCACATTGACTTTTATCGGCAGACCTGGGTGAGAGGCCTTCTGCTTCTGTACTTGGAGGCTGCATGGCTTTGAGTAAATTACTTAGCCTCTAAACTTCAGTCTGCTCATAGATAAAATGAAAAATAATATCACATGTCAAAAATCCCCTAATGCAACTCTAAAATCCAATAAGCTCCACAGAAACTGGGGGGCGGGGGGAGTTTTCATAAGTTTCAGACCCAAATTCACTTGGTGGAAAAACCTCACCTGAACTGACAGGAGACTACTTAACCTTTATTTATTCCACTTAGTTTGCAGAGTCAAACATTGCAACTGCAGAAATATTAGTGTTTGGTTTTAGGGGACCTGCCCCAGCCCCCGCTGAGGATGTTATGTAACAGAGGGTCTGTGCACTACCTTTACCTTTTTAAAAATCTGAATTTGAAAGCATCTGGCTCTTAGGGTTTCAGCTAAGACAGTATCAACCGGCCATACCTATTTCCTAGGGTTATTTTGAAGATTAAATGAATTAATGTGAATAAAATGCACAGCAAACTGCTCTCTATGTAGTAAGTATCTCAATAACTATTTACTGTTGTCATCAGTAGTTGGGATAATAATAAGTACTTCCTGGTAGATGTACTCCCTGGGCCTCACAGACCTTTCTTTTTGAATGCCATTAGCACAAAGCTACTCCTAGCAAAGAACACAGTAAAAATAAAATCCTACAGCCAGAGAGGATCTCAAGAGGTTACGCTGTAAGACTTGTGCTCAAAGCCTAAGGCATTAGGGAGATGGCTTTCTCTTCTTTATTCTTTTAAAAGAAAAATATCAATGTGGGTTTTATAGAATACTTACAGTTAATGCCCATCTTCCTGGTAATGGAAATGCTTTGAAGAATGCTGAAGAGTCTACAGTGAGAAAGAAGAAAAGCCAATGACTTTATATCTGATTCTAAAATAAAACCCCTGTTTCTTTCATTATCAAAATCTCCCCAACCCTTTCTTTGAAAAGAAAAGAGAATTAATATGTTTGTCATTCTTAGAGTCTTAAGACTGTTAGAGGGTTTATCGTCAGGGTTGCCAAGATTTTTGATACTTGACTAAATGAGGGACATATCAGTAAATAAGTAAAAAAAAAAAAAAAAAAAAAAAGATTTGTTCAGGTGGTTCCATAAATGTTGAGTTGGAACTGGTCAGAGTTAAAATGTTTCCACCAACTGGGAGAGCAATTTATTGGTGATATATAAGGAATTGGTTAGCCTTGCAACCCACACAGTCCACATCTCTATCTCCTTCAGCATCAGCAGCATAGGAGAAATCACTGAGGTTATAATAGATGTTCAGAATACTCTGTTAGAAAACAAGGAAATGAATAAAATATCTTAGAAATATTTCCATAAAAAGCAATTAAAAGATAGAAGTTTGGATCAAAAGGTGCTAAGTCCATAGCCATATAGAAAACCCTTTTAGGGGCACCTGGGTGGCTCAGTCGTTAAGTGTCTGCCTTTGGCTCAGGTCATGATCCCAGGGTCCTGGGATCAAGCCCCGTGTCCAGCTCCCTGCTCAGCGGGGAGCCTGCTTCTCCCTCTCCCACTCCCCCTGCTTGTGTTCCCTTTCTTGCTGTGTCTCCGTCAAAATAAATAAATAAATAAAATCTTTAAAAAAAGAAAGAAAGAAAGAAAAACCCTTTTAGCCAATAATTCATTCTCTTACTGTCTCCAACAATATTTTCTGGGTGTGTATGTATGTCCATCCACATTCTATCCATCCGATTTTCCTTCTTGAGCTAAAATACTTCGGAGCTCTTCAAATCATGAGACCAATCATGGCCTCCAAACCCAAGCCATGAGCCTAACTATATCAGAATGACCTGAGCATGTGGTTAAAAATGCAGACTTCCCAGCCTTACCCTGTCCCTATCAAGTCAGAATCTCTAGGGATGGGGCCTGTGAATCCACATTTTTAATAAGTTCCCCAGTAAAACCAGATTAGGATAGTTGGTATCCCTATCAATTGGTATTCAGACTGTAATTATATCTGATAAACTAAATGCCCCAGCTGACCATCCCTAACCCACTGCTTGACTATATCTTCAAATAATAGAAATATGTTAATTCAGATTCTACAAGAAACAGACTTGGAGACAAGAATTCAAGTGCAAGCAGATTAATTGGGAAGTGTAGGGAACACTGATAGAGAAGTAGAAGGTGGTCGGGGAAAGGAAGGCTGCCAATAGGGTGTGCGAGTGAGCCAGCTGCCTTGGAGACTGGAACATAATCCTACTGGGAAGCTGAGGAGATAGACAAAATGCACATTTCAGAATTACCCCTTCCCAGGAGCAAGGGACCTGAGGTATTTATGTGGTAGTTCCTGAGTCATTGGTTGAGGATTGCTCCCATAAGATGTTAATCCCAGCATTTCTGCCCTGCCTTGCCCATAGGCAGCAGGGCCCATGAAATGAGAGCCCAGAGGTGCAGATAGTGGCCCATCTGGGCGCACTGGGGGTCTGAAGGATATGAGTGTGGCATTCAAAGGGCCTTCTCCGAGTGATGAAGCCCTTGGTACAGTGCCTGGCATGCTGGATACCCAGTGTTAATACAGTAATAGAAATTGTTCTCATGCAATTTTACATAAAAAGTTTTCTCTCTTAATCTCCATAGCATCAGTTTTGTCCCCACAGTGGTTTTCAGGTTTACATCGAATGTGACAAAAAACAAAGTTAAGATGCTTGTTGTGTTCTCATGTCTTGCAGAAATTCTACAGCCAAACCCTGGTGTTCCAGATTGCCCAGAGTGCTCAGAAGCTTACGCTGCTGGCGCAGGGGCAAGGTTTAGAGCCACGCTTGGCATTTAGTCCTTCGGTTCTGGAGCTGGGGCCGCTGCTGCCATATGCACCCGGAGACGAGGCTGAGGTGGTGGTGAAGAATCCCTGCAGCTTTCCCATTGAGTTTTACTCCTTAGAATTTGACCAGCAGTATCTCTTAGAAGAGAAGGTGAGCAGAGGCCAAAACCAAATTCCATTTTCCTTCCCCTGCTGGGTCCTGCCATGTGCAGGTGCTCTTCCCTCAGTGTGGACAACTTCCTCCCGACCTTTGTCCCTTCTTCCCCTTAAATCCTTCCTTGTCAATTTGAAGATCACTTTGTAGCCTTTCCTGACCTCCTTTCCTTGCTCTGAGCAGAATTTTTGCTTCTTTGTGATCTCATTACACATTTTAAACAACTAATTGAAAAACTGATAGATGCTCATGGTTAAAATTCAAACAGTAAAGAACAACTAATTGAAAAACTGATAGATGCTCATGGTTAAAATTGAAACAGTAAAGAACAGTAAAAAAAACCAAACAGTAAAGAACAGTAAAGAAAAGCTGTCATTATATTTGAAGTGAGTTTCTTGTCAACGGTATGTAATTGGATCTTTTAAAAAAAAATACACTCTGGTAGTCTCTGTCTTTAATTGGTGTATTTAGACCATTTACATTTAATAAAATTATGTTAGGGCTTAAATCTGCCACTTTTTTTTTTTCTGTTTGTCTTGGGCTACGTATTTTCCAATTGTTCCTCCATGTACTTTTTTTTTTTTTTTTTACTTTCTTTTTTTAGAGCAGTTTTATGTTCACAGCAAAATTGAGGGGAAGGTACAGAGATTTCCCATATAACCTGCCCCCCACCCATGCATACCTTCCTCTATTATCAACATCCCCTGCTAGCGTGGTACATTTGTTACAATTGATGAACCTACACTGATACATCATAATCATCCAAAATCCACAGTTTATATTAGAGTTCACTCTTGGTGTTGTACCTTCCGTGGGTTTGGACAAATGTATAATGACATGCATCCACCCATTACAGTATCATACAGAGCATTTTCACTGCCCTAAAAATCCTCTGTGTTCTCCTATTCATCCCTGCCTCTTCCCAACCCCTGGCAACCATTGATCTTTTTACTATATGCATAATGTGGCCTTTTCTAGAATGTCATATAATTGCAATCATACAGTATACCTTTTCAGATTGGCTTCTTTCATTTAGTAATATACACTTAAGTTTCCTCCATGGCTTGATAGCTCATTTCTTTTTAATACTAAATAATATTCCATTGTCTGGAGATAGCAGTTTATTTATCCACTCACCTACTACAGGACAACTTGGTTGTTTCTAAGTTATGGCAATTATAAATAAAGCTGCCATAAATATCCATGTGCAGACTTTTGTGGGACATAAATTTTTATCTCCTTTGGACAAGTACCAAGTAGCACAATTGCTGGATCATGTGGTAAGAGTATGTTTAGTTTTATAAGAAACTCCCAGACTATCTTCCAAAGTGGTTGACCATTTTGCATTCCCACCAGCAATGAGTGAAAGTTCCTGTTGCTCCTCATTCTCATCAGCATTTGATGTTGTCAGTGTTTTGGATTTGGGCCATTCTAATAGGTATGTAGTCATATTTTGTTTTGACTTGCATTTCCCTGATGACCTATGATGTGGAGCATCTGTTCCGATGCTTATTTGCCATCTGTACATCTTCTTTGGTGAGGTGTCTGTTAAGGTCTTTGACCCATTTTTTAATCAGGTACTTTGTTTTCTCATTTTTGTGTTTCAAAAGTTCTTTACACATTTTGAATAACAGAAGTTTATCAGATGCACCTTTTGCAAATATTTTCTCCCATTCTGTAACTTGTCTTTTCATTCTCTTGACATTGCTTTTTGCAGAGCCGAGGTTTTTAATTTTAATGAAGTCCAGCTTATCAATTATTATTTTCATGGACTGTGCCTCTGGTGTGTATCTAAAAAGTCATCATCAGGGCGCCTGGGTGGCTCAGTCGTTAAGCATCTGCCTTCGGCTCAGGTCATGATTCCGGGGTCCTGGGATTGAGCCCCGCATCGGGCTCCCTGCTCCGTGGGAAGCCTGCTTCTCCCTCTCCCACTCCCCCTGCTTGTGTTCCCTCTCTTGTTGTGTCTCTCTCTGTCAGATAAATAAAATCTTTAAAAATAAATAAATAAAATAAAAAGTCATCATCACACCAAAGGTCATCTGGATTTTCTCTTATGGCACCTTCTAGGAGTTTTATAGCTGTATGTTTTTCATTTAGCCCTATAATCCATTTTAAGCTTTTTGAAAGGTGTCAGATCCATCTAGATTTGGGTGTCTTGCATCTGGATGTCCAGGTCTGGCATTGTTTGTTGGAAAAACTATCTTTGCTCATTGTATTGCATTTGCTCCTTTGTCAAAGGTCAGTTGACTATATTCATTTGGGTCTATTTGTGGGATCTCTGTTCTGTTCCACTGATCTATCCGGGTCCGTTTTTACTATCTCTACCCTGCTCTGCTACCTTGAGGATGAGCTGTATAAACTACCCCTTTATCTAATACCCTTAGTACTCTACTTTTTAGAGACTGCCTCTTAGTTCCCTACTGTGAGCAATTATGAAATTAGCTACTAATCTCTTTTTCTCTCTTCTCACCACCCTCTAATGTAAAATAATATTCTCTTCAATTAATGCTTACTAGGTAAACATCTCAGGTGCACTCCCTCCATGTTTTGCTTCTTGTTTAGTCTGTCATGTCAGAACTTACAATGTTAGGATGTCAGAACCTAATTTCTATCACTTAATTTTAGTTCTATACTTACATGTATTCGATGTTCAACACCAGTCCTTGTGATGAATCTTCTCCAGTCACCACTATGTGGTCTGTAGTTCATTCCTTAGGAAGGGCTCAGGGGAACACTATTCCCTGAGTACACGCATGTTGGTAACTATTTATCTGTGGCTTTTATGCTTGAAGATAGGTTTGGTTGGATTACAGTACCTTTCGCTCACGTTTGCGCTTGGCTATCTTAAATGCATTGAGAGAGAGAGAATGAGAGACAGAGAGCACGAGAGGGAGGAGGGTCAGAGGGAGAAGCAGACTCCCTGCCGAGCAGGGAGCCCGATGCGGGACTCGATCCCGGGACTCCAGGATCATGACCTGAGCCGAAGGCAGTCGCTTAACCAACTGAGCCACCCAGGCGCCCCTTCTATTACATATTAAGTAGTTATCTGTGGCTGCAAAACAAATGCCCCCAAGCTTAGCAACTGAAAACAATAAACATTTGTTATCTCATGTGGTCTGTGGGCCAGGAATTTAGGAATGGCTTAGCTTCTGCTTCCTCCGAACCTTCCCCCAACTCAGCCTTTGAGTCTTCTGTCTTCTTTACATCTAGTGTTTATTCTCTGCCCAATTTAGATTCTGCATCTAGAAGTTTTTCCCAGAATGGGAATTTGTCCCTCTGGAAGGGAGTCTTTTCATTAGGTATTCATGAAATGTTCAATGGCTTATGTTGGCACCACATCCTCTGCTGTGGGCCAGGTTCAATGGAAAGCAGAATCTAAGACTCTGAGTTGTGCATGCAGGACACTCTCAGGAGAAACACCAGGAAACAATAAGGCAAGTAGACCTGGGCAAAGAGATGAACTGTGATGGGATTATAGCAGAGACCTCAGCGGACCCCACAGGAAGCTCTGGAGCTGGGCTGGCTCTTCAGAATTGCCCCAGTTGAAGCAAGTTGGCCAGGCCTTTGTGTGTGTGCATCACCCAGTCTTTGGAATTTTCCTTCCTTTCCCCACTGACCTGCCATGCCAGCTCTGTTCTGTATCAAAGCTCCCTATATGAATGGGTCTATTCTAAATTCTCTTTTCTGTATCATCTCACTGGTCAGTTAGTCTATCCCAATACCAATCCCATGCTGTCTGTTACTCCAGCTCAAAAGTCCTAATATCTAGCTGGACAATCCTCTCTCTTTATTCTTCTTCATTAATGTTTTAACACTTTTTTTATAAGATTTTATTTATTTATTTCAGATAGAGAGCCCGAGCAAAGGGAGGGGCAGAGAGAGAGAGGGAGAAGCAGACTCCCTGCTGAGCAGGGAGCCCAACGGAGGGCTTGATCCTAGGACCCTGAGATCATGACCTGAGTCGAAGGCAAATACTTAACCCACTGAGCCAGCCAGGTGTCCCAACTCTTTTTTTTTTTTTTACCACTTTCTACATTCAAGTAAAATTAACATACATGATTATATTAATTTCAGGTGTTTCAACTATTCTTAGCTCTTTGTTCTTACATATAAATTTTAGAAGGAACTTCTTAACAGTGCTTTTCATACAACTAAAAATAGTGATCCTGGAGAAAGAAAGGTTACTCAACAAAACAGATTTTTCACATAAATTAGACAGTATAGGAAGCGATTGCTTTCTAGAACTTTATTATACTGTGTC
Source organism: Neomonachus schauinslandi (assembly GCF_002201575.2). Lineage (NCBI taxonomy): Eukaryota > Metazoa > Chordata > Mammalia > Carnivora > Phocidae > Neomonachus > Neomonachus schauinslandi. The sequence continues at coordinate 46,191,890 of NC_058418.1, forward strand.
TTATAAATATACATACACACTAGGGTTACCAGATTTAGTAGAAAGAAAAACAAGTTACACAGTTAAATTTGAATTTCAGATAAAAAACATAGGACATATTTTATATGGACATTTTTATACTAAAAAAATTATTCATTGTTTATCTGAAATTCAGATTAAACTGCACATCCCGTATTTCATCTGACAACCCTAAAACATTCCCTCCCTACCCCCAAAGCCCCCCCACACATTCATGCACACGCATACTTAATACCATTTTACCAGTTTTTCCCTAGATCCTCTATGAGACAACCACCTTCCTTGTATAACATTGCTCACCACAGGATTTTTCAAGACCCTGTCACTCAAATTGGATAATGGAGCTCTGTACTTCTGTCAATGGAAAAACAAAAAACAAACAAAAAAACAAAACAAAAGAAAAACAGTATATGTTATTTGTAAAACAAGAGGAAAATTCTCTTCCACATGTGAAATGCCCAGGCTCAAATGGGGCAAAAATCAAGATCCTATATGCCCAGATTCATGGCCCAGCCTGACTTTTTAGACCTCTCCAAAGGCCCATTGTCGACACCCCAGCCTCAGGCAGGAGTCACGTTCTTACGAGGTGGTCAGCAGACGCTCTGAGAGCTGTCAGGAGGAAGCTTCCAGGCAGCCAACAGCAGTGGCCGTCCTCCTCTTGCAGATCTTGCGAACGCTGAAGGGCTACGATCCCTACAACACCTTGCTGCTGCCTCCCCGCCTTCCCGGGGAAAAGCTGCCCCCAGAGCTGTACGAGTACTTTAAGGAGATGAAGCGGTCAAAAGAGGAGCAGATGAAGGCCAAGTATCTGGAAAGTCTGGTCCAGGAAAACGGTGAGAGCTCAGTGCCAAGAGCCCGGCTTCAGCCCCTGCCCTGGTCCCCCGGAGGTACCCCTCCTGGGAGGCCAGCCAGTCCCTGAGCGCATGCCAGATGCCAGACCATGCTAGGTGCCTCATACATTTTGTTTCTAATCCCCACAAAATGGGCCTGTTATCCCTGCTGTATGGATGCGGAGACAGGGATACATTCTTCTCTCGCTAGAGTCTAGCGGAGAGTTAAGACTTAAACACAATGGGTGACAGGCATTAAGGAGGGCACTTGAAGTAATGAGCACTGGGTGTTGTATGCAACTGATGAATCACTGAATTCTACCTCTGAAAGGACTAATACGAGATATATTAATTAGATTGAATTTAAATAATTTTTTTTTAAAAAACCCAACTGATACAGGTATAGAAGAACACTTGCTAGATGCCAAGCCCTGTGCTGAGGGCTTTACACATATAGATGAGAAACTAAAGCACAGAAGCACTGAGCGGCCAGGTCCGCAGTTCAAAGGGGTAGAATGAGGATTTAAGCCCAGATGTCTCCGACTCCAGAGTCCGTGGTGGTGACCGCTATGTTCCACGGTGGCTGGATGTGCCCCGGTGATGCAGTAACACATCACACAGGGTATCACTTGGTACCCTGAAAGAGATAGGGGGCGGGGGTTCACACAAGGAAGAGGTTGGCCCTCCGTGGTCCTCAAGGCGAAACCCCAATCATAAAGCTGGACTGTGCTCTTGTAACTTGCCCCTTTCTGGCCCAGTGCCCCTGACTTACCCCATCATCCTCCACCCATGGGCTCCCTTGAGTGCACACTTGAACATCAAGGCTTCTGGATGACCTGTAGCATGATGCATGCTTCTCCTTCCTGCTTACCGTGCCCTCAACCTGGAAATGTGCCCTCCCTGTTGTTACTTGCTCTCTTTTTCTGTGTAACAGTCATCACGTGTGTAACTGTTTTCTTCATACCTGTCTGCCCCCCAAATGAGAAGTCCCCATAAAGGCAGCGATCACATGTTCCCCATTATAGTACCCAATAAATATGTGCTGGGAGACTGAATGAATGAGCTGCATGGAGTTCATTTACTCCCACCCTTGGGCTTGTCTTGCCTCTCAGGGAAGCTAGTCAGAGAATACTAGTTTGTCCTAAAAGGAGAAGATGAGAGAAGAAGACCACCTCTTCCTGCATTCTCCCAGTCAGTGTCATTGAGCGCTATTAGTGCTCAGATGCTAGAACTACCATCACAAAGACCACAGACTGGGTGACTTAACCAACAGAAGTTTCTTTTCTCGCAGTTCAGGAGGCCCGATGTCTAAGATCAAGGTTTCAGCAGGGTTGTTTTCTTCTGAATGTCCTTCCTTGGCTTGTAGATGGCCGTCTTCCCCTAGTATTGACATGGTCTTCCCTCTAGGTGTCTGTCCAAATCTCTTCTTAAAGAACACCAGTCATACTGGAGTGTGGATGGAATAGGACACCCATATGACCTCATTTTAACTCTTTAAAGGCTTTATGTTCAAATATAGTAACATTCTGAGGTACTGGGGAGTTAGGATTTCAACCTACGAATTTTAGGGGAATCAATTAAGCCTATAACAAGCACCCACTATGTATGTTCCAGGAACAGAGCTGAAGTGTGGTAAACAGATCAATGAAACAAGGTTTTGTCTTAGAGAGCCCTGGGGTCAGGAAGGAGGTGGGAGGGCAGACACTGAAACTCAAACCTGCTCCCTGGTGGCCTGGGGCAGACAGCTGCAGGGGCTGCCAGGTACAAAGGGCATCATGACCTCAGAGAAGGGCCCTGTCGCTTTAATCCCCATCCTTACAACGGTACAGTTATAGGTTCATTGTTTCATTTGGTCCATTGAAAGGTGGCGGAGAATGGGGACCCAGGGGTCCAGAGGGGGCCAGGGAGGTGCATACTCTACTTTTCCCCAGGGGTTCTCCCAGCCTCTGCTCCCTCTGCTCTCATGTGCAGACTGTCCCCCTGTTTCCCACGCCATGGCCAGTGAGGCCAGTCACAGGAGAGCTCCAACCTCTCCGCCTCAAATGTCAATGACCCACGCCTCCCAGGATCAGTGTCTTGGCCCCCCAGGGTAAAGGGGGTCGTTTCATGCAATCACAGCCCAATGCCCCCTTTGGAATTCTATGATAGTAGCAGTGGGGAGGGTGCTGGGCAGACAAAACGGTAGATGTGCTTAGCAAGGCCATGGACAAATGTTCATGACAAGTTCAGGGGCGAAACAGGCTAGGAATTGGAAGGTACACTACGATCCCAAGTTCAGCTTTGAAAAATGAGAAAGGAACAATCTGAGAAGTTGGAGCTCTCCTTACTGGAATCATGAAATGCAGCTGCAATTTCCCTGTCACCATCTCTTTGTCTTTCTGTCTCTTTTGCAGATAAATTTTATAATTCTTGCTCTTCTGAATTTTCTAAATTTCCTGGAGCAACTATAAAATTTTAGTGTTGTTGTTTTTTTTAATGTTAAAATGTAGAAACACTCTGGGCTGAGAAACTTCTTAATAGCTAACTGCTGTTCTTATTTCTTGGGGTTGGCTAGTCCAGGGTGATGGTGAGCAGGTCAGTGATTCTCTACTTTGTCTCTCTTTCATTTTCTGTCCCCATCTTCCCTTGTCCCCCTCCCAACTCTTCCCCATGTGTGTTTTGGTCCTTGGCTCTCTGGCAGAAGAGGAAGATGGGCCCTCATCAGATCTGGGAACCTCGGCCAGTACGAAGAGGACCTCACTGAGCCAAGGGATCTCGGTCACATCCAACCTGGAAGAGCGGCACCTCCCTATGATGGAGTCCAAGACCTACCCAGATGAAGAGGAAGACGAGGAGAGCCTGGAAAAAATAACGTTTCAAAGTAAACAAGCATTTTAATGTTTTGGTACCGGTTCTCTCCACGCAGAGGTGGGAAGACTGTTCAGCGCCTTTTCACTTTTCTCCCTGAAATGCACCCTCAAGCCTTCTAGCCCTACTGGGTATTAATTCTGCTGTATGAATATGCCATCAATTATTCAGCCATCTCCTGTCATGTTGCAAATTCAGTTAGTGTCTAGTATTATTTTTTCAGCAGGGCTGATTCCCCCAAAATAGAGTTAACAGAGAGTAACTGAGTATTTTCAATTCTAGTAGCTGTGGACAAATTATTAGCCAAATAAGGCCCTCCTATATGCCGAATGGGGGAGGGAGAACATTTGCCGCAGATGATTTGTCATTGTAAAACAACAGTGTCAAGAAAAGGAAAAGTTGTTCCCTTTTCTCTCAGACCATGTGAATTCTGGGCGTGTCCACATGCACTCACTTGCACACGTATATTTTTAATTTGCAGCTGACAAGTTACAGAGCATTGACAGCCACTCCACAGAAGAAGTTGGAGAAGTAGAGAACAACCCCGTAAGCAAGGCGATCGCTCGCCACCTGGGCATTGATATTTCTGCAGAAGGCCGCATGGCCAAGAACAGGAAGGGCATCGCCATCGTCGTCCATGGGACGCCCTTGGCCGGTATGCACAACCCTGAAGGGTCGCCCCTTTGGGCTTTATGGTGAAGTTTGCACATGTAATTTTTGAGACAATAAAAGACTCTTTTGTTAGAAATCTGTATACCACAGGACTATCCCCAAACTATTCAATTGCCAAGGTCAGAGGCACAGGGTTAGAAAAAGAGCAGGGACCCCTTATTTTTAATTAATACATCTCTGAATTGTTTGAGCTTATATTCTTTCAATAATTTAAAAAAACATTAAAATATTAAAGAAAAATCCAAGACATTAAATAATTTAAAAAGGGGGAAATATGTGCAAACCCTTTGAACTGGCAATATTACTTCTATAGATTTATCTTAGGAAAATATTTAACAATGTAGACAGAGATTAACTGCATGAATGTCCACTGCAGCATTGCTTACCATAATAAAAAACTGGGAGCAATTGAAGCATTCAGTATGGAAGACTGGTAAATTAAGCCTTAGTACATTCATAGAGTAAGTTATTTTGCCACTAAAAACAGTGTTTCAGGCACACATGTTCATAGCAGCATTACTCACAATAGCCAAAAGCTAGAAACAGCCCAACCGTCCATTGACAGATGAATGGAAAAACAAAATGTGGTCCGATGGGCTATTATTCAGCCTCAAAAAGGAGGGAAATCCTGACACCTGCTACAACATGGATGAACACTAAGACATGATGCTAAGTGAGGTTATCACCAAAGGACAATTGCTGTATGACTCCACTTATATGAAGTACTTAGAGGAGTCAGACTCATAGAAACAGAAAGTAGAGTGGTGGTCTCCAGGGACTGGGGAAAGGGAAGGATGGGGGCTTATTGTGTAATGGGTACAGAGTTGCCATGTGGGAAGATGAGAAAGTGCTGGAGCTCAATGGTGGTGATGGTCACACCACAACGTGAATATAATGCAACTTAACTGTACACTTAAATATGGTTAAAACAGCAAATTTTGTATGTATATCACCACAGTTTTTTCAAAGTGCCGTAGAAGTATATCGAATGAATAGAAAGATGTTCATGATACATCATTTTAAGTGAGAAAAAATGTCATACTTAGGATTTGCAATCTGAATTAATTTCCTATTGCTACTGTAACAAATAGCCACATACTTTGTAGGTTGAAACAATGCAAATTGACTTTCTTTCTGAAGATCAGAAATCTAAAATATGTCAGTAGGGCTGCATTCCTTCCAGAGGCACATAGGAGAAGATCCATTTCCTTGTGTTTTGTAGCTTCTAGAAATGTCACCTTCATTCTTGGGCTCGGGGCCCCTTCCTCTGTCTTCAAAAACAGCATCACAGGAGCGCCTGGGTGGCTCAGTTGGTTAAGCATCTGACTCTCAATTTTGGCTCAGGTCAGGATCTCAGGGTCATGAGATCAGTCCTCACGTTGGGCTCCACACTCAGCAAGGTGTCTGCTTGAGATTCTCTCCCTTTCCCTCCCCCCCTCCCCCTGCTCATGTGTTCTCTCTCTCTCTCTCTCTCTCTCTCAAATAAATAAATCTTAAAAAAAAAAACAGCATCATAGCATCCTCCACTCTCTCTTCCTTTGCTTCATCATCACATCACCTGTTCTTTTTTTTTTTTAACTTTTTTTTTTTTTTTGAGAGATAGAGAATGAGAGACAGAGAGCATGAGAGGGAGGAGGGTCAGAGGGAGAAGCAGACTCCCTGCCGAGCAGGGAGCCCGATGTGGGACTTGATCCCAGGACTCCAGGATCATGACCGGAGCCGAAGGTAGTCGCCTAACCAACTGAGCCACCCAGGCGCCCCACATCACCTGTTCTGACTGACCCTCCTGCTTGCCTCCGTAAGGGCCCTTGGGATTACATTGGCCCACCCAGATAATGGAGGATAATTTCCCTAATCAGGATCCTTAACTTAATTGCAACTGCAAAGCCACTTTACCACATAAGGTAACATATTCACATGTTGCAGGCATTTGGATGCGGATGTCTTTGGCAGGGGTGGTCCTTGTTCAGCCTACCACAGAACCTGTTTCTTTTTCCTAAGAAATGTAAATAAATTAGTTGTATATGCATACTTAGCAGCCATATGCTAACTGTACTATCTCTGGATGAGCAAATTATGGATCTTTTTTTCCCCTTTCTCCTGTTTGTTATTTGTCTTTTCTGCTTTCTTTTTAATGAGCAGATATTTTGAAATGAGGAAAAAAAAAAAGATCAACACAAGTTATTCTTTAAACCAAAAAAGTCTTCCCATTAGAATCAGAGATAGTAGAACTACAAAAAAAATTTTTTTTAAGATTTTATTTATTTATTTGAGAGAGAGAGAGAGAGAGAAAGAGAGAGCACCCAAGAGCAGGGGGAGGAGCAGAGCGAGAGGGAGAAGCAGGCTCCCCACTGAGCCCGGAGCCTGACGACAAGGGGCTCAATCCCAGGACCCCGGGATCATGACCTGAGCTGAAGGCAGACACTTGACCCACTGAGCCACCCAGATGCCCCTAGAGCTACAGAATTTTTAAAGATCATCTGACAGAATCACCTTTTAACTGAGGAGAAAATTCAGAGAGGATGTGTTTTGCCCTCACACTGCACACAGCGTGCTGGTGGTGGAATGAGAACCAGAATCCGTGTGGTTCAGGTCTTCCCTCTGTTTTCTGCTCCCACCTCTGGCCACATTAGAGACTTAAAGGCAGAGCACTTGGAGAGATCACTTTATAGGGGTCTCCATTCTAGAAGTTTCTTCTGTCTAGAACACTCAGCCTCTGAGAGCCGGGAAATTCAACCTCCTGACCCTTTTTTGCAGGAAAGACGGCCACTGCAATCAGCATGGCCAAATACTACAACGCAGCCTGCTTGAACATTGACTCCATCGTGCTGGAAGCCATCTCCGACGGCAACAACATCCCGGGGATCCGGGCCCGGGAGCTCTGCATCAGGGCTGCCATAGAGCAGTCCATAAAGGAAGGAGAAGAGTCTGGTAAGAGCTATTTCCCCTGACTTTCTGTGGTCAAGTGCCCGGCACCCCTGCTGCTAATACCCATCTTCCTTGTGTCCCCCACTGAGCTTCTCGCCCCACGCCCAGTTGAAGGCTGACTTACAACATGCTGGCAACTTATAGCCCGAGGAAGAATTCTCTCCACCAAGCATCTACAGCTCTCCCTGCTGCCCAGTACAGGCATGCACTTGGCACTACAGGGAAGAGGACAATGAATAAGATGCAGCCTACACCTTTGAGGGTGACCCGTGAAAGGGGAGCAGACAGGGGTTTGTTCGGATCAAAGGGAAATAATATAACAGGAGGGCAACTTTGGGATGGCTGGGTTCCAATAGGCGGGATCTCGGGAAGTTTTCGTGGAAATGAGCTTTGAAGGAGCAGGAGAATGTTGACAGGCAAAGATGAAGACAAGGACAGTCCAGCCCAAGAAATCAAGGACGTCAACAGTAAATTAGAAGTGGAAAGGCAGGCTGAGGCCCATCATAGTTGACCTTGGTGCCTGGATTAGGAATTTGGATTTTATTTTGAAGGAACAGAGGAGTAGGGTGGTTTTCACCCTCAGGGAGAAATGGTCAGAGAGTCACAGTGGAAAAGCAGCAGGTCTTATAACGTCTTGTAAAGGGAGCAGTGGAGATGCTGAGGAGGAGCAGGCTTGGGCCAGCTGCCCCGAGGAGGGGGAAGCATTCCAGACGGTCACATCAAGATTCCTAGTCCTGGAACCAGGAGGAGAGTGATGTTGTTTACCAAGATAGGAAATGTGGGAGGAGGAGAAAGTTTGCTGGAGAGGAAAATTAATTGAGTTTTGGAACCTCAGTGTAGTAAGGCCTGGTGTGGTGTACCTACCAGAGGTTGGGAATCCTGTCTCCTAGAAGGACCTAGAAGGCAGGGCAATGGCTGCTCAATGGGAAAATATACTGAAGTAGAGTGACTGCTCTGAGCGGAACAATTTTTATATAAATATTCGTAACAGCATACTATCATTTCTTTCTTTCTTTCTTTTTTCTCTTCTTTTTTTTTTCTTTGAGAGAAAGAGAGTAGGGGGAAGGGCAGAGGGGGCAGAAGAGAGAGAATCGCAAGCAGGCTCCACACCCAGCAAGGAGCCTGATGTAGGGCTTGATCCCACGACCCCGAGATCATGACCTGAGGCGAAATCGAAAGTCAGATGCTTAACCTACTGAGCCACCCAGGCGCCCACATAACATCATCTCTGATAGTGCACCATGTCTGCTAGTTGATTGATAAAAGTGGCTGGGGCTTTGAGGCATGTCCTCTTCCCTTAGTACCTCTGCATGGGATGCTTAGAGAAATAGAGGATTCTTTGCTGGGAAGATAAGAGAAATAGCTTTTTAGTAGTATAAGGGAGGAAAAATAATTTTCTCTCTGTCCTTCTGAGTTCTTGGCTAAGACTCTATAATAAAAGATTCACAAGAAAAAAGCAAATTTATTAACATGTATCTTTCATGTGTACACAGGAGATACTCAGGAGGAAATGAGGTGGCTTACAATTTTGAATTAAATTCCATCTTCACAGGGAAAGAAGAGGAGGGAGGTAGTCCTCTTAGGGGAGAGCAAATGAGTTTTAGGGAAGATGAATGAACCCACAGAAGAATAGATGAGGGTAGATAGTTTGTAACAAGTGTGTCTTGGTGGAGGGTGTTGGCCCTCTAGTCTCCTCTCCTGTGAGGAGTCCATCCTCCCTGGTTGATGTAACTCCCAGGGTGAGGATTTGTGACAATTGAGTTCCCTTTGGATGCCTCTCTTTAGGCAGACAAGGGAAGTTCAGAGAAGGCTTCTTCTGGCATTTGCCCACAGCTCAAGTGCCCACAGCTCAAAAGAGAGTAGCGTATTTTGAGGTGGCATATCCAGAACTCCTATAGTCATATTTTGGGGGTGGCCTAGTCTACCTTTAGCGGGAACTCCAAACTACATCATAATTTTGGTTCTCTTAGATATTTGTTTCCTTTTCTCTCAATTAATCTACATTTCACAGAGGTCTTTGGAGCTCTGTTGGTGTCCCATAACAAATTGCGGATTTGGGTTTCCTATCTGAGAAGGTAATGTCAAGCTAAAGACATAACTGAGGGAGTTTTCCTCCACACAGCAAGAGGTGCAACTGCTGGGAGAGAGGAAATCGTTCCAGAAAGAGGAGCAGGATGGAAAGGGCAGGATGGGACATTGGGAACACTTACATTTTAGGAGGGGGGGTGGAGGAGAAGCCAGGAAGTCCAAGAAGGCAGAGCGAGGAGGGTCAGAGGGGTGGGCAGTCAGGAGAGCAGGCCGCAGGGAAGCAAGGAGACTGAGGTGTGGGAGGCAGTGGGCAAGAAGGGCTTTCACACCTCTCTAGAGCCCTGGTGGGGCCTGGGGGACCCTTCCTGCCTTGTTTGTCTCATAAGCCTTACCACTGGTTCATATACCATTTACTTGGCTTCCTTATTCTGTCTGCCGACCCCACGAGCGTGTCAGCTGGAAGCAGGGATGTGTGTTAGTGCTCGTCACTGAGGTGTTCCCAGCCCCTAGAATGATGCCTGGCACAGAGTGGACACAGAGTAAAGACTTCCCAAAATGTATCAAATCAGTAAGTGAATGTAGTCAGAGATTGCTCAAAATACAGACAGAATGAGCCCTGAGAGAGGGCCACTGTGGCTCCCAGTTCAGAGGTCACTGGGCACTTTGGAGAAAGCCCTTTCAATGGAGGGGTTAACCCCAAACCTGTACTTGCTGCTCGCTGTGGACGATCCTGCCCGTCCCATACCGCGCCCACTGGCCACTTGAAATGTGGTGGCCGGTGCAAATTGAGATGTGCTGCTAGAGGTGGGTTTTTTTTTTTCTTTTGAGGATGTTGTATGAGTCAAAGGCTATAAAATAACAGTAACAATTTTTATGTGCCGTTTACATGTTGAAACAATCACATTTCGGATATATAGGGTTAAAGAAAATATACCATTAAAATCCATGTGTACTTTTTTGATGTGGCTACTAAGAAATCTTAAATTCCGTACATGTCACGTGTCTGTTGGACAGATGTGGTCCACACTACTGTTTTAGAAGTCGGGCAGTGAGGGAAAGAGAAGAGGTGAAGTGATGATGTCTTGAAAGAAATGAAAGGCGAAATGAAAACTCATATATTATGTATTATGATGTATTATATCGGGAAGAGCCAGCTTTTTAAGAGAGGGCGGAATGATGGCGTGGACAGGGAAAGATGAGAGGCATTAGGATTGCACAGAGGAGACTGCACGGCCATCAGTGAAGACGGCGTGGCCGGGGGGCGGGGCGCAGGAGGCTGGAGTGGTCCTTACTTTCACGAGGGCAGAGCCTAGAGGGGCTGGGGGTGACGGGGCCCAGATGAACACAGGACCCGCCAGCCGAACGCTGTTACCACTGCTCCACTGGTAGCTTCAGGCTCTTTGCCCCCCACGCTCCACCCCCGCCCCCCCACCGCCACCTCCAGGTGCAGCATGGAGTCCTTGTACCTATAATCAGCTCCTGGGGAAGGGACGGAGGGAAGACGCATGAAAAGATAAAGCAGAGTAAGCCTAGTGACAACTCTCCAGGGAGTTCTGAGGGCCTATTTGCCAAAATGGTTAACAAGGAATAATGAGACTTACCGAGTCCGCCCCGTGTGCTGGAGAAACGTGGAAGCTGCTTAGCACATAGCCGCATCACCCCGTCTTAGTGTTGGGGTCCCAGGGCAGGGCCCTAGTGTACCAGCACTTTCAGAAGTGCTTGCTCTCAGGGCTGGAAGAGAACGTGGGGCCGGCTAAAATGGGATCCACTGGGAAGATGGGCAGCGGAGAAACCTGGACTCCAGCCTCGGGGCCTGGAGCCTCTTCTCCCAGCCGTTCCCAGCCAGCTGCAGATGGAGATGGTTTTGTGTTCCTCAAGAGAATCACACCTGTCATACTAGGTGTCTGTGCCATCCCCACTGTCATTTCCTCGGTATCCTCCAATGACTTTTAATACAAGTCCACTCTCTCTGTGTAGCCCAGGAGGCTGCTTCGGGCCAAACTGCTCTGGGACAAATACGTCTGAGCAGTGAGACCCTGGGCAAGCTGACCTCAGAATCCACCCTGGTAACCCCTGAATTTAAACCTACAAAGACTGTGCGTGGGAGCATGATGATCGCCAAAAGCAAGACGGAGAGCCACGGCTCCGGGTCTCAGAAGCAGCATCACCAGCATGCGTCTGAAACGCCGCAGGTACAAATCAGGGTCCCCCCAGACGGAGGGTTGGGGTCCTTCCCCCCACCTTTCCTCCTCAGCGTCCTGCAGCTGTGGCAGCACGACTTCATCACTGAGGGTGCCCTCTCCAGGCTCATGGTGCCGGTCCTGGAAGGAGTGTGTTCATCCGGCAGGTGTTCAGCAATAACTTTAACGTGAGGCACTGGCTTGAGTGCTAATAGAGTGGAGATAAATGAGGCAAAAATCCCCGTGCTCAAGCTGCACCAAGAGTCTGCTGAAGGAGATAACCACACATTCAAATATTTGCAATACAGTGAGATTGGTGGCAAAAGATGTTTGTAAAAAGAATTCGGTTGAACCATATGAAATGGCCAACAACAGCCATTTCATAGGGCTCAGCCTAATACTAAAGGAATGCTGAGGATGAATCATATAAATTGCGCTGGGTGAGGGGTGCTTCACCGGAGTCTTGGAAAGTCATAAAAAAGTCAGAGAGTTTGAGCCTTTGCCAAGGGACTTTGAGAAACCATCTTGGCAGAATAGCAGGTGCTGTAGCGAGAGACAGTGGGTGGCCCTGTGAGAGATAGCGGGTGATGAGTTGTCGGTGGGCAAGTGGAGTCAAGTGAGTATAGGCTTCTAAGATGTTTAAAAGAAAAGGAAAAATGACGGAAGTTGTTAGAGGAGCAGACCTAGGGTCAGGAGAGTTCTTTTTCTGAAAGGAGATGGAGGCAAAGCAGTCTCTAAGGAAAGGTGCTCCTGGAGGAGGGTAAGGTGACAATCCTCCCAAGAGGGAATGAGATTCCTGGAGAAGACAAGGAGTGCAGGACAGAGCGCAGTCAAAGGAGACAGGGACCAGCTTCTTCCAGAGTCAGTAAAGGTGAAAACCAATCCAGCTGCCCGTGGGGGAGGCAAGGTGGAGATTGGAGCTTGGAGAAGGTCTTGTTGAGCGGCTCTAGGACGTGTGCAGGACACCAAGTCTTCGTAAGAGGCACTGAGGAGGTTGGCATTGCACAGCATACTTGAGGAGAGTGGCAGAGCACTGATGTGTCCACTGGGAGGAATAAAACCGGAACTGGGTGGTGGACAAAAGAAAAGGTAGTTGGGAATGCGGATGTCCCAGCTGAGATGGGAAGCCATAACTTCACTAAGATTTCCCTAAGCATCAAGTGGCAGCCTTCATTTGGAGGGAGAGACAAGTCTTCATTGCAGGGGCAGGAGTGTGCTCAGAACAAGGGGCAAGGGAGGTGGGAGTGGCATCAGTATACAGGAAGTCGAGCCTACAAAGAGAAGGAACAAAGAGGAGGGCAGCAGAGTGGGAGACGCAGGAAGAGAGGAAGGATCTGTGGGTCTTGTTACTGTCCGAGAGCGCAGTGGGGGGAGTGGGAGAGGTGGGCATCTCGGAGGAGGTTGCTGAGGCAGATGGAGAGGAGGTGAAGGCCCTTGCAGGAGAGGAGGTCCACATGTTGGAAGGGCTAAGTAGGCAGAGTGGAAGCCAAGGTCTTCTTGAGAGAGAAGGTATGCAGATAGGATGGGACCTCCCATGGCGCTGAATTTGTGCCAGATGATGTCTCTGATGTTCACTTCAGTCATGCCTTCTTCTCATACCATGAGAATTGAAACCATTGACTCACTTCCTTTTGCAGCATCCTTTAACCTTCTCTTTCTCAAGATCTAATATGGTATTCTTTACATAGATGTTTATGAATGATCTAGAACTCATATTTGTATTAAACAGGGTGTCATGGGGAATCATTTTCTTCGATTGGGTTCCATCCATCTGGACAGTGAAGTAAGGCTTTTGAGAGTATATCAAAGGCAGCAGAAAATCCCAATTCTGACCCCAATCCCCTTTCAATAAATAGGGAACTTAAAACCTATTCAAGATCACCCCATCCTCCCCATGCAGCTGCCACAGTGTGACAGGACTCATGCTTTGGACAACAGTCACCCTGTCAGCATGCTTCACCCAGAATTGGCTGTTTGGTTTTCTAAAGCTCTCCTAAAGCATGAATTCTCCAATGACTAAAAGTTTAGTCATGTTGCAAGTGGGAAGAAATATGTGATATGTCATATAATGAAGATATGACCTGTAATACAAGGTCATTTATTTATAAATCACCATGTTCTAGGAGAACACCCGCTGGAAATCCTGGTCTTTTGAATGACATTTAATCCAACACCCACACTTCTCAATTCCACGGCCTCCTCACGAACTCACTGCCATGGTCATGTTCTAGAACTTGTTCATCATTACCCATAAACTCCAAGACCTCTGCATTACACATCCTCCTTCCTGACCACCATCTTCTAACTTTCCAGATGACTTACTCCGGGAAATAATCGGTCCCATGCAAACCTCCAGTCCACATCTTCACTGCCTACCACCCCTTCACTTCTTTTCTTACCCTGTTTGGAATCCATGTCTATCAATGTAGATGCTCCCTTGCCCCTTGCCCTTATTCATACTCTCCAAGCAAAACTTCAGCCCTGGTAAAACTGATTCTCCGCCTCCTCCATGCAGGGTGGCTGAGCACAGCTAGAGACAATCCTCCTCTCTTCTGAATGGTCTTCATCTAAATTTAAGACCACAAATCTCAAATAGACCCTTTGGTCTGCCCTAGTAAATTCACCCTCCTTCTCTTCAAGAAAACTATTTTATGGAGGTCATCACTCTCCAAACCTCTAAGGCCCTTTCCTGTTCCCCATTCCTAGCTAATGATCTCTCTCCTGACTGCACGGAGGGAGCGCAACACTGGAAGATGACCACCTGATTCTCCCACCACCAGATCTAGGAGCCAGGCTGCACCCTAGCCCAGCGCTGCACCTTCCCTGCCAGAGTCACCGTCCCGGCTCTCAGCTAAGGCCCTGCCCCTGTGCACTGGACCCTTCCCCCCAGCTTCTCACTCAAGAGCTGAATTCCTGCAGTCCTCCCCTCTGTCCTGTTTGCTTTTTGCCCCATCTATTGGCTCCTTCCCACAGTATCTGTGCATCCTATATTGCTTCCCATCTTTAAAAATACTGCCCCGAGACCCAGATCCCCCTCCAACTATTGCCTCCTCCAGTCAACCCCTCTTCACAGCTGTTCCTCCAAAGAATTGCCTCCCTCCTCATCCTCACCACCCTTCTCTTTTTGACCTATTCTAGGGAGATCGTTGTCCCTACCACTCCCAAGGACCACTCCTCTCAAGGTCACTGGCATTCATCTTGCCAGATCCCGGGGCTGGTGTTCTGTCCTCATTTCCTGTGACCTCATAGCAGCTGATAACTCCTCCTTCTAGAAGGGCTTCCTGGCCATCAGAACACCTCACTGTTCTACTTTCCCTCTGCCCCATGAAGGACTCCCTCCTCTCCTCCAGCTTCTTCACCTCCTCCAGATCCTTAGGATTTTAGACTAGACTAGAACTGAGTCATCTACCCTTTTCTTTTTGTTATCTACCTTTTCCCCATAGGTGATCTCATCCAGCTCATGGCTTAAGTACTTAAATATGTTCAGTACGCATGTGACCCTCCAATTTCTATCTCCAACCCTAATTTCTTCCCCAGCTCAGGTGAATACATCCAAACTCACATTCAGTGTCTCTGTTGAATGGCTTAGAGACCTCTCAAAATTTATGTGTCTGAAAACTGATTCTGGCCCACTCCCAGAACAGAACAAGACAAAAAAAATTGCTATTCCCTCAGTTTTTCCTTTCTTAACAAATGACTTCATTTTCCAACTTGATCAGGCCAAAACAAAACTCAAGGAGTCATTCTTGGTGCCGCTCTTTCTTTCATATCCCCTCCCAAGTCCTCGTGGGATGGGATGTGAAGGAACGTATCAGCGACTTCTCCCCACCTCCACCATGACCATCCGCAAACTACCGCCATCATTTCACTAACTAACTAACTAACTAACTAACTAACTAATTAACTAGTCTTCCTGCTTCCACTCTTTTCACCCCAAGCAGCAGGCACCGTGGTCTTTCAAAAATAAAATTCAGGGACGCCTGCGTGGCTCAGTTGGTTAAGCAACTGCCTTCAGCTCAGGTCGTGATCCTGGAGTCCCAGGATCGAGTCCCACATCAGGCTCCCCGCTCAGTGGGGAGTCTGCTTCTCCCTCTACCCTCTCCCCTCTCATGCTCTCTCACACTCTCTCTCTCTCAAATAAATAAATAAAATCTTTAAAAAAAATAAAAATAAAAAAATGAATAAAACTCAGATCACGTGTCTGCCTAAACATGCCAACAACTTCCCATAACACTTGGGATAAAATCCAAGTTCCTCCCTGTGCTCTGCAACCCCTGCATATTCACACCCGATTATGCCTTAGACTTTGATGAAGCCCGGCCATCTCCCTCATCGCTCACTCAGTCCATTACGCCGGGCTCCCATGTACTCCCCAGATCCCGGCAAGCGCACTCGTGTTATTGTCCAGTTCTGTCACCGCTGTCTGTTCTCCCTGGCACTTGTCACTGCCTGAGACTGTTGATTTGTATATTCACATGGCCCTTTTCTGTCTGCCCCATTTGCAATAAGGACCACATGGGCAGCAACATTGCCAGCCTGTTTATTGTTGTATCCCTAGTGCTAGAGGGGTCCCTTGTGCACAATAGATGCTCAATTAATATTTCTTGAATGAACAAATTCATGCTGTTCAGTCCATATACAAAGCACCTTCCACAGTGTCCCGGCTTGAAGCTCACAGCCATTCTTTAAGGAAGATAGGAATTTTCCATTTTACAATGCAATCCGCATCTTACGGATAAGAAATGAGGCCCAGAGAGATTTCAGGAATTCCGAGGGGTCAAATGGCTTGTAAGTATGAGAGCTGCTGGGACACCACGCTGGATTCTAACTACTGATCTTTTCCGGCTCGACAGGTTTCCTCCAGCCCCCTCCCTACGGGGCCCACGCAATGCCGGCTCAGTGTCAGCCCCAGTGTCGGAGGTGAGACTGGGCTCATGAGCTGTGTGCTCCCTGAGGACCTACTCACCCAGATCCTGGCTGAGCGCATCCAGGTGCGTCTATGCCCACCCACGCAGAGCTGCAGGGCTCACACTCCATCCCTGGGCTGGGAGCTGAGATTCCGATCCATAGCTCACCCACGGCAGCTCAGAACCCAGGGGCCCTAGAGAGGAAAGATGAGTTTCTTCATCTCCAACAGTCATTTGCTTGTCCTTTTGACAACCCTGGTCAGTCCCTGGCCCTGGCGTGGTCTCCAGCCTGAAGCCATGCACCTTAAAAGACCAGTGAGCAGGTTACATATTAAAAAAAAAAAAAAAATCAGTCATGATACAGCCCTATAGTAGTGTATTAAAAATCATAACGTGGAGCCATGGAAAGTTAGAATTTAGAACTATATTAATTGATGTAAAAATTTGTCTTCAATATATGATTTTTTATTAGTATTAACATATAATGTATTATTTGTTTCAGGGGTGTCTTCAATATATTATTAAATGAGAAATGCAGATTATGAAATAATATGTAAAGCACAAGTACATTTCTATAAAAGTATTTCTAAATGTATATCATACAAACATAGTAAAAACCCCTAAGGCACATGTAACTGGTTATCTTTGGTTAGCAGGATAATGGATTCTTAGTTCTCGCCATACATTTCTGAATTATTTCACAATGGCAGATTGCTTTTAAAGTCAAGAAACATAGTAACTGTTTCCCTTTTTTTTAATTTTTCATAAGTGTTATACAGTTAAAGAAAAGAAAAGAAGATCATCAGGAATGGGGAGGGTACCACTTAAGCCTCTTTGCTGCTTATGGTTTACAGAGAGCTAAATTGCTCACCAGGTCCTGGAGTTGTCCATTTGCCTTGGGTTTTTTCGAACTAGGCCACAATATTGCATGTTTAAATATAACAAAACGGGGCCTGGAGCTTCCCAAGAGAAGAGGAATGTCATCACAGGAAATGGCTCGTGTTCAGGTTTAACTGCTTACTGTGTTCAGGGTGCTGGGCTCCTCAGCGGGTTTGAGCAAGGTGGGCCAGTCAAGTGTGCAGGTATGCCACGGACCCGGCTTAAACCACCAGCCAGCCTAAAGCGGGCCCATAGAGCTGAACCACTCAAAGCACTGAACCTGGATGAAACATGGAGCTCGCACTGCTTCCCTCATCCACAGTCTCGCTACAAAGAAAACAAACAAAAAAACAGCAGCTGAAGTAAATGGTGTCTTTAGTGATGTGGTTGATTGACGTTGTGACACAAGATTCTTGTCTCATCAAAAACTGGTACTGACGGAGCGGTTAAGCGTCTGCTTTCGGCTCAGGTCATGATCTCAGGGTCCTGGGATCGAGCCCCACGTCGGGCTCCTTGCTCGGCGGGGGGCCTGCTTCTCCCTCTCCCTCTACATGCCACTCCCGTGCTTGCTCGCTCGCTCTCGCTCTCACTCTCTCAAATAAAATCTTAAAAAAAAAAACATAGTGATCAGCCCCTGGCCAGGGGAGGCCCGTGTGTGTACTACCCTTTGAGTAACACTGCGGTACAGCAGAGGGCGCCCTTCAATGACTAATGTGATCCAGATCATTACCCACCAAGGCATTAATAACACTGAGAAAGATACAAATGGCCCACCTGCTCCTGCTGCCCTTGCTGTCTGTTATTCGGTGCAGGGGAATATCTCGCCTTTCCATCTTCCATCCCTGCACCTCAGACCCTCCCAGACCCTCACTTTCACATTATGTTTGCCTCCCTTATTTCCGTAACAACAGAATCAGTCTATCACTCTACAAATACATATGATAAAGATCTGTCACGACTGATAAACTATTTGGGTGTTTCTCTTGTATTTTCTAACAGCATGTTGAACGTAGCAGGTGGAAGGGTGGTTTCACGGTATTTTCAGTGGGGCCCAGTAGGTCTGCAGAACCAGTTGCAGCCCCAGGGAAAGCGCCGACAGAAGAAGGAGCAGCGTTCTCCGTAGAGAACTGGGTAACGGAGGCCCTGGTAACCGTCTTTGCTCACTGCGGTTTCAGCTGAGTGACTGCTTCCGGGGAGTGGTGTTTGACAGCCTCGAGACGCTCTTCGCTCAGAACGTAGCCGTGGCTCTCCTCTGCCTGCTGAAGGCCATCGGCAACCGGGACCACATCTATGTCGTCAACATGGCCCAGGAGTACACAGCCATGAAGGCCCAGGAGAAAGCCAAGAAGGAGCAAGAAGGTAAGGCCCCATGCCCTCCTGGGCCATCCCTTTGGCAGAGCTGTGGGCTGTGTGAAATGGTTCCCCGCCAGGATGACCTGTTGGGCAGAGGACACTATTCCATCTGACATGTCGTCAGGGCTCACCTCCGCCCTATAAGGTGGGTGGCAGACGCAGGTGACCTGTTCAGAGACGACAGGATGAGGGATGAACCCAGCTGGCTCTTCTCGTAACAGCCACATTCCCCTTTCCCCCCGATATCACCCTGCGTCCTTTCATCTTCTCTGTAATCACAGCCAACCCAAGGGGAACGCATCACCGGTCCCATCCTGACTCAGGTGACCCATTAGCTGCTTGCTTTTGTTTAAGGCGACTGGGCGTTTCCTGCCAAATTGGAGGTGCTGATAAACTTTACAAAACAGTTTCTACATTTTAACCTGCTGCGTCCAGCCACCACAGCGAACATTCTGTACATTTGAAATGTCTCTAAATGGCGCTTGGGGTTATTTAATCCTCCCAATAACTCTGAAGATCATTGTCCCCCTTTTACAGACAAGGAAAATGAGGCTCAGAGATATCAAAAGTCTTGTATAAGATCACACAGCACAGGGGTGCCTGGGTGGCTCAGTCTTTTAAGCATCCGACTCTTGGTTTTGGCTCAGGTCATGATCTCAGGGTCATGGGATCAAGCCCCGCATCAGGCTCGGCGCTCAGTGTGAGTCTGCTTAAGATTCTCTCTCTTCCTCTCCCTCTGCTCTCCCCCCCACTCATGCCCTCTCTCTCTCTCAAATAAATAAATCAATCTTTTTTTAAAGATCACACAGCAAATTAGTAAAGTCGGTGCAACCCTGAAACCTTTGCATTTTCTGTCACTACAACAGTGGCCTGAAAAAAATTTCAGAGACTGAAAAATAAATACACACATATAGAGTAACGTTAGCTTGAGTTCCCACTTTGGTCAGAAGCAGACGTAGCAAATCTTGGTCCCCAAGGGAGGCTGTGCTATCCCTGGGAGGCAGAGTCCTGCTCTGGCCTCAGCTCTGGTCACATCACTGCCCTTCCTCACTTGGCCTTACCTCTCTCTTCTGGAAAAATCTACACAGATCATAATGCTTTTCCATTTAAGGAAATAATTACAAACATGAGCTCTTAGTTCTTAAACAGAGCTCAAAGACTCCTTCCTTACATTCTCATCCAGAGAAAAATTAGGAAGAATTACCAGGCATCCCCAGCAGTGTTCCAACCTCCAGCTTCCTGGTTTTCCAGAAAGCTCATTTCTCCGTAATCATCAACTTAAAAGAAAATATCTCTTTCCATTTTCTCAATTACCTGCGGATTGAAGTTTTTCACAGTCTCATTATGGGCTCCTCTCCCCAAAATCATCTGCATTTGAAAAAGTCCTGAGGCAGCATCCAGTAACGATATTATTATATTAAAATTTAATTTTTACTGAACATTCATGAATTTGCTGGGCACTAGCCTAGATGCTTTACAGGATTACTTATTTGATCCCCACCACAGCCTGGGAACAAGGAATCATTATTCTTACCTGTTTCTCTTCCTTGGTAAGTGTCAGAGAAAGATCTCCAGATACATCTCCCTGAGGCCAAAGCTCAAACCCCCAAGAATGGAAGGTGGGAAGTTATGCTGGTGAAGCGTGAAAAAGAGGCCGAGAGCCTTTGTGCTGGGTGCGAACCTCACTTCTGGACCTGGAGTCTGAAGGATGTGGGAGATGGCGCCCTTTCATCTGCAAATGGCTCTGTCACCCTAAGGACTCTGGTGGCAGATGTTCCTCATAGATAAAATCAGTGGGTGGCCTGTTACTTCCCTATCGCTGCAGTAGCAAATTACCACAAACATGATGACTTCAGACAACACAGATTTACTGTCTTACAGTTCTGGAAGTCAGAAGTCCTAAAAGCAGGGTGTCCACAGGGCTCCATTCTTTTGAAGGCTCCAGGGAGAGAATCCTTTCCCTTGCCTTCTCGAGCTTCTAGAGGCCACCTGCCTTCCTCAGCTTGTGGTCCCTACTTCACAGCCTTCTGACCTCTGCTTCCATCGTCTCCTTCTCAGACTCTGACCCTCCTGCCTCCCTCTTACAAGGACCTTTATGATTATACTGGGCCCACTCAGACAACCCAGGACCGTCTCCCCAGTTCAAGGTCCTTAGCGTAACCACATCTGTAAAATCCTCTCCATCATGCCAGGTCACATATTCATCCTTCTGGGAATTAGGACATCTTTGGAACTGCTATTCCAGATGGAGACCAGGTTTGGAACTGTGTGAGTGAAGGTCGGCCCACCAGAGATCAGGAATGCCACTGTGGCTGGAGCCCCCTCCCCCTGGCGCGGACCCTCTGCAGCCTGTGTGGGCTGGGAGCTAAGCCACTGGGGGACCCTGCAGCCAAGGGTGAGGAGTTACCTTCCCTCACCTTCCTGTCTCTGTTCCCTCCAGAGCACAAACGCAGGGAGGCACTTGAGAAAGAGAAGGAGCGTCTCCAAAATATGGATGAAGAAGAATACGATGCCATGACAGAGGAGGAGAAGATCATGTTCAATCGAGAGGTTCAGCAGGCCCTCCGTGAGAGGAAAAAGAGGTCAGAATCAAGGGCTCGCTGGAGCGGAAGTGTTTCCTTTGGGAGTAACACACAGCCCATCCTGGAGGCTAGGGTCACCTTCCAGGGGAGCAGCAATGGCCAAGGGAGACTCAGGAGGATGACCTGCTAAGAGAGAGAGAATGAAGAGGAGTGTGGCTTTCAGTTCCAGCGCCATGGCCCTAAGCTAGCCATTAGGGACTGCTATTTATAACGCGATTCCTTGTTGTCTGAACATCAGAAGTGATAGTGTAGGAAGCTGGGCTTCATCTGAACTGATATTTATTCCTTTGAGAGAGAGAGTGTGTGTGTGTGTGTGCGCGCACGCGTGAGCAGGGGAAAGGGCAGAAGGAGAGGGAGAGAGAAAGAATCTCCAGCAGACTCCCCGCTGAGTGCAGAGCACGACATGGGGCTCCACATGGGGCTCGACCCAGGGCTCGATTCCATGACCCTGAGATCCTGACCTGAGCTGAAATCAAGAGTCAGACACTTAACTGATTGTGCCACCCAGGCACCCCTGAAAGTTACTTTTCAAAAACTGTTATCAAGCTTATTTTCAGCCCTTGCCTTGCTCTCCTATGCAAGTAGATTGGAATAGAAATACAGACGGAGAATTCCTCTTATTTATTCCTCAAACTCATTTGAGTTCATCAGTTTTGCTGAATAACCATTCAGAGACCCTCCTTTCTTTCCTTCTTTCCTTCCCTCCCACCCACCCTCCCTTCTTCCTTCCTAACTCCCTTCCTTCCTTCTTTCCTTCCTGCCTTCCTTCCTGCCTGCCTATTTACCCAGATTTCTTTTGTTCACTCTTTCTTTTTATGCCCAA
>NC_058418.1:46213946-46313915 GCF_002201575.2 Neomonachus schauinslandi
TGTTCACTCTTTCTTTTTATGCCCAAGGAAAACTGTTCCCATGTCCTTCCACCAGACACCCCAAAGCAGAGGAGGGGCTCAGGGCAGGGGCTCTGAACTCTGTCTCCTCTGCCTGGTTTGATGAAGGGAGCTGGAGAGGCTGACAAGGGAGATGCGTGAAAAGAAGCTACAGCAGGAGCTCGAGCGGCAAAAGGAAGAAGATGAGCTAAAACGGAAGGTTAAAAGGCCAAAGCAAGGACCAGTGAAGGAGGAACCTCTCCCAAAGAAATCTCAAACAAACCGGCAGGTAGCGACCCTCCCTTGCTCCTTACCAAGAGGCAGAACCATGAGCAGCCACTGTAACCAGCCCATCAAGCCAGTACATTTCCCTTCCAGAAAACCGGCCTGATACTGTTTGCATCTTGTGGTAGAGCAGGAGGTAGGAGGGAAGGGGCCACCATTGGTTGAAAGCTGGTTGTGTGCCAAGAGCTCTCCTGCACTTTATTTTGGCCCCCCTCCCGCCCTGCGGGGTTCAGAGACATGAGCCCCGTCTGGGGCCGAGAGAGACAGTTCCAGGACCCCACCCAGTTATGTCTGACCACAGTCCTTGCTCTTTCCACTGTGCCACCAAGTCCCCTGGATGCTGCTGAATAGGCTGGTATTAACAGCTGGCCTCCAGTGAGCCACAAAGTCAGTGGAACCCCTGTGTTCAACCAAGAACTTATCTTGACAACCATCAAGGAAGACACTCTAACATCAGCTTGTCCTTGCGGACATGTGGTGGTAGTTTATCTGCCGGCCAGGCTTAGCAGTCACGTCTCTGCTGCCCTGACCCGGGAGACGTAGAGCGGCCAGGGTGGCGCTCACAGCCCAGCAGGGTAGCTAGCTGGCTGGTGTGCACAGCGAAAGCCAGGCTCCCAGACAAGGTGCAGATTGGTCCCAGTAGGTGAGACAGTGACCACATCTGGGTAGACGTGAGAGCAGAGGAATTCGTGCCCAGGGGTCACAGTCCAGTAGAGCTCAGGAAGGAGAGGGGTCTGAGCGTGCAGAAATGGCCCAGGCTTGGGAGCAAGAACAGCACGAAAAGCATGCAGGCCTGGAGTCTAGCCTGTCACTGGTTTGTGCCGGGCTCCCAAAATCTTCCAAGTGTAAGCCCTCCCTACCTCTCTGCAGCCCCTCCTTCCACACAAAGTCCTCTGCCTGAAATCTCATGTCCAAACAGAACTCTCTGGGTCTTGGCAGTGACTCTTACTGACGATGGAGAAAGAGACAGTAGTGGCCAAGCCCCCTGCCGCCTCGGTGAGCGACCCCTCCAGGAGACAGCTGTGCCACCACAGACCTGTCCACACTCCCCAGGCTGAGTTAGAGATGCAGACAGATGTGGAGGAGGAGTGAGGCCAGGGGATAGCCAACCCTGGCCAGGCCTGCCTCCAAGCCCGACCTTAGGGAGGAGGAGCGCTGTCATCCAGAACAGGGACTCTGGGCTGTCCTGCCAGCAATCATCATTAGACTCGACTGGATTTTATGTCACCAAAGAATGACCAGAAACCTCTGGAGCCTCCCAAAGGATTTCATCCAGGGGAGAAGAAAATCAGAGCCCACAAAGCAAGTTTAGAAAGAGAAAAAGAATCAAGTTAGTTTCTCTATGCCAGGTTATGTAAATAAATACATATTTTTTTAAGATTATATTTATTTATTTGACAGAGACAGCGAGAGAGGGAACACAAGCAGGGGGAGTGGGAGAGGGAGAAGCAGGCTTCCTAACGAACAGGGAGCCCAATGTGGGGCTCAATCGCAGGACCCTGGGATCATGACCTGAGCCAAAGGCAAACACTTACTGACTGAGCCACCCAGGCGCCCCAATAAATACATTTTTTTAAAAAGCCTGGGGCACAGCCACATTATAAATTCCTGTTTGTTGCCAACAAAGGGCTATGGAGAGGATCTTTTAACAAAGACCCCCAAGGTGATTCTCAGACAGAGCCCTGGTGTAAGCAAGAGGCACCTGGAATCCTGTGAGGCCTCTTTCAGAACAGTGTCATCTTGTGCTTCCTTATGCAGTTTGTTCTCCCTTGAAGAACTGTTTTAAGCATGTTTTATGTGTTTTGCTTTTTAGGTTCTTACTTTTTCCAAACTAGAGGTCAAGATGGATGCACTAGAAAGGAAAGTATCTGTTAGGGAACATTTAAATGAGAAGGACGATCTAAGCAAGAGGAGAAAGAACCAGCTAGGAGATAGCCACGTGCTTGGGTTTCCCCTTGCCCAGGAACAAGAGGACAGCGAAGGGGACCTCCTGAAGGATGCTGACAAGCACTTGGCCCAGAAGTTTAAGACCTATGAGTTGACTCTGAAGGATATTCAGAACATCCTCATGAACTGGGACCGGAAGCAAGGCATTCTGGTGCATCACACTGGCGCCGAGGACATGCCCCACGAGCCTGACGACCAGCGCCAGGTTCCGTCAGGTGGGCGCCGAGGCCGCAAGGACAGAGAGAGGGAGCGTGCAGAGAAGGAGAGAGCCGAGAAGGAACGCCAGGAGCGGGAGAAGGCCGAGAGAGAGCGTCTAGAGAAGCTCAGGGCACTGGAGGAGCGGAGTGACGGCGGAGAGGGGGAAGGAGGGGAGGAGGACCACCACGAGGGGAAGAAGGATCTGGGTGTGCCATTCATAACCGTCCAGACGCCCGACTTTGAAGGCTTGAGCTGGAAGCTGGCCCTTGAGAATGACAGGCTTCCCAAAGGGGATCAGGTACAGAATCTTCTCCAGGATGGAGACATAATCAGGTAGCGGGTACTGTGCTAAGCGCCATTAAAGTGTTCCTTTCTGTACCCATTTCATTCCATTAATCTCTGAGGCCCCCTTGGGTATGAGACAACAGTGGCTAAAAGGACCTTTTGCTAGTTGGTGAAAATCCAGAGAAAGTTCTGCAGATCTAAATTATTCCATCTAACCTCATAAAAAACTGCCTGTAGAGTTTTTGTTTGTTTTAGTTTTTATTTAAATTCTAGTTAGTTAACATGTAATATAATATTGGTTTCTGGAGTAGAATTTAGTGATTCATCACTTACATAAGACACTCAGTGCTCATCCCAACAAGTGCCCTCCTTAATACCCATCACCCATCCCACCCATCCCCCACCCACCTCCCCTCCAGCAAACCTCAGTTTGTTCTCTATCATTAAGAGTCTCTTATGGTTTGTTTCCCTCTCTTTTTTTTTTCCCCTCCCCTATGTTCATCTGTTTTGTTTCTTAAATTCCACATGAGTGAAATCATATGGTATTTGCCTTTCTCTGACTGACTTATTTTTTTTTAGTAGGCTCCATGCCCAACATGGGGCTCAAACTCATGACCCTGAGATCAAGAGTCGCACACTCTACCAACTGAGCCAGCCAGGCACTTCTCTCTGATCAACTTATTTCACTTAGCATACTACTCTCTAGCTCTATCCACATTGTTGCAGATGGCAAGATTTCATTCTTTTTGATGGCTGAGTAATATTCCATTGTATATATACCACCTCTTCTTTATCCATTCATCAGTTGATGGACATTTGGGCTCTTCTCCATAATTTGGCTATTGTTGATGATGCTGCATGTGCCTCTTCAAATCTTTATTTTTGTATCCGTTGGGTAAATACCTAGTAGTGCAATTGCTGGGTTGTAGGGTAGTTCTATTATTAACTTTTTGAGGAACCTCCAAACTGTTCTCCAGAATGGTTGCACGAATTTGCATTCCTACCAACAGTGTAAGAGGGTTCCCCTTTGTCCGCATCCTCGCCAACACCTGTTGTTTCTTGTGTTGTTAAGTTTAGCCATTCTCACAGGTGTGATTTGCATTTCCCTGATAATGACTGATGGGCATCTTCTCATGTGTCTGTTAGCCATCTGGATGTCTTCTTTGGAGAAATGTCTATTCATGTCTTCTGCCTATTTCCTAACTGGATTATTTGCTTTTTGGGGTGTTGAATTTAATAAGATCTTTACAGATTTTTAGGGTTGATTTTAAATATTGTTATAGGCTGGCAAGATAGGTATACTGTGGAGTGAAGCAAGAGTCTCAAATACTTGAAAATCTTGTTCCCACAAGCTTCTTGTAGTGACAGAAATCTTACTATTAGATAGCTTTTTGTTCCTAGCAAATATTGCATAACCAGAAGCTGCTGGGTGATGATTTGAAGGAGATGGTTATTATAGCATTTTGTCCAGAGATGAGCTTTTTCTGCAAAACAGCAGAAAGCAAATATTTTAGGCTGCAGGTCCACAACCTCTGTCACAACCACCAACAGCATGTAAATCAATGGACATGACTCTGTCCCAGTACAGCTTTATTTACAAAAGCAGGTAGCGGCCAGATTTGACTAGGGGGCCACAGTTTGCTGATTTCTAGTTTAGTTGATAAGAAATTAGACGCAACCTTAACAAGGAGAGAACAGAGCCTGGGAGGAACATTTGGCAGGTGAGAGTTGATGGGAAAACACAGGTAATTCCTCAAGGGGGCGGATTGGGGTGTGATGTGGCCTCGCAACCACAGTCTTGCTGCAGTGGTCCAGGTGGGCCGAAGGGCGGAAGACAGCTGGGGGACACATGACACCAAACCACTCATTTCACACAGCCTCCGCTCAGCCCAAGGGGAGGACTCATGGCCACTTTTCTCCCCAGAAATATGTTGTTTGAAAAAGAACCTCTTCTCGTCTTGTTTTATGTTCCAGTACTATAGCCAAGGTTATCTTCTGGCCTTTTCTCATTCTCTCCATACTCCAAGCCACAGCTTAGACTGTTGGTTACAGTTCTTTGCCCCTGGCTCCATTTAATAATTGGTACAAACTATTCATTCCTTTCCCTCACAGACAGTCAAACCCTGGGAGTTAACGCTGGCTACCCATTAGTGAGGAAATGCCTTTGGCGGCCTGACCCGCAGGTCAGAAACCCAGGATTCCAGGAACACAGTGACCTGCTCGGCCTAACTGCCCATGTGGTCCACAGAACGATGCTCCAGCGGGCTGTCACATTTACCGTTGTGACAATGACTTATGTAGCAAGAGCATGCTTATTCTGAGGGGATTCTATACTGAGAAGGGAGCTGCTGCAAAATTTTCAAGCTGTCTGCTCTGGAGGATGCTCACTCAGTTGATATCAGAGCAGAAGGGGAGAATGATGTAGGAATGAATTTTCTCTCCAGTTTCTTTTTGACTTGTTTCTTCATTCCCATCCTTTACCCAACTCCCAGAACCTTGGCTTATTTTCTTTGCCATATTTGACCTGCTCCAACCCTCACTTACTTTCAGCATCAGAAAGAAAGAACATTTAAAGATAACTGAAAGATTAACATGGGATCTGAAAACAGATGAAACAGCTCTTTACTATAGACATCAGAATCTTTTTTTTAAATTAACATATAATGTATTATTTGTTTCAGGGGTACAGGTCTGTGATTCATCAGTCTTACACAATTCACACCACTCACCGTAGCACGTACCCTCCCCAATGTCCATCACGCAGCCACCCCATCCCTCCCACCCCCTCCACTCCAGCAACCCTCAGTTTGTTTCCTGAAATTAAGAGTCTCTTATGGTTTGTCTCCCTCTCTGATTTCATCTTGTTTCATTCTTCCCTCTCTTCCCCTATGATCCTCTGTCTTGTTTCTCAAATTCCTCATATCAGTGAGATCATATGATAATTGGTCTTTCTCTGATCGACTTATTTTGCTTAGCACAATACCCTCTAGCTCCATCCATGTCATTGCAAATGGCAAGATTTCATTTTTTTGATGGCTGCATAATATTCCATTGTATAAATATACCACATCTTCTTTATCCATTCATCTGTCGATGGACATCTAGGCTCTTTCCATAGTTTAGCTATTGTGGACAATGCTACTATAAACATTGGGGTGCATGTGCCCCTTCGGATCACTACGTTTGTATCTTTGGGGTAAATGCCCAGTAGTGCAATAGGTGGATCATATGGTAGCTCTATTTTCAACTTTTTGAGGAACCTCCATACAGTTTTCCAGAGTGGCTGCACCAGCTTGCATTCCCACCAACAGTGTAGGAGGCTTCCCCTTTCTCCGCATCCCCGCCAACATCTGTCGTTTCCTGACTTGTTAATTTCAGCCATTCTGACTGGTGTGAGGTGGTATCTCATTGAGGTTTTGATCTGGATTTCCCTGATAGACATAAGAATCTTAAGAGCTGGTACCTAAAATATATTGAGTGCCTGCTATGTGCTAGACCCTGTGCTGTATCACCCCAATTCCTGTCCCAGTGGAGTTTATCACCCAATTGCGGAGACAGACATGCTAAGGTGACTAGGGCCTTGATAAGAGAAGGATAGGGAGCACACAGCCCACAGCAAGAGCCCCAGCCTGGTCTGGGGGCATGGGGGTCTAAAAAGACCTGCAGAGCTGTGTCACAGACCCTTCACACCCCTTCCCCAACACATGCCCATGGCAGTGGCATCTCCCAAGAATGTTAGGACGAGGCAGGAGGGTCCAAACCACCCTGTGGTCACTCAGGGAGGCAGCTGGGGGCACCCTGCCCTCTGCATCGGGAATTAACCATGGGCTTTTCCTTTAGATCCTGGACATCTTGGGTCTGGGTTCCTCTGGACCACCCATCCCACCTCCTGCCTTATTCTCCATCATCTCCTACCCCCTGAAGCGGCTGCCTTTGACCACAACAGAAATCCTGAAGCATTTCGTGTTTGTGATCCCCCCATCCGAAGAGCTCTCCCTACTGGAGGAGAAAAGAGAAGGAGAAGCAGAAACAGAGCTTTCAGGCACCGTGGGCTCCGGGAAGGTAAGGAGCAAGCCAGCCACTTGTGCTCCTGACCTTGGCAGGACATCAGATGGGCAGACAGGGAAGGTCACCCTCTGCATGGTCGAAAACAGAGTATGGTGTTTGGTGTCACGCTCACTGACATGTTTGCCCTTGACTCGTTGCAGATCCCGCCTGGGGATCCCACATGAGCCTCTCTCAGAAAGACTGATTCTCATCTTCTACCCTTTCCAGTCCCCGTGGGATGGTCTGGGGAACTTGCTGAATTGCTCGGAAGCTCATCTGGGAGAAATAATAAGCAAAAGCAGCTCTCTTAAAAAAAGACATTAGGATGTATTGGGAAGCTAAGGTAGTTTACACAGTGCATGAGAATACAAGAATCAACAGACATAAGTTAAGGGAACACACAACACTAGGAAAAGGACAGATTCTCAAAGAATTTATGAGTGGGAGATTGGATATTTTGGTAAACTCACTTTTTAGCTCTTTGCCTGATATAATGCAGTAAAATTAATTCCAGTTAGATTAAAAATATGAGTAATCCAAATGAAATCACATATAAGTGGAAGAAAATAGATATGCAATTAATAGAATAAATCACAAAGGAAAATAGATTTGACCAATAATATGCAGTAAGTATGTATATTAAAACCTAGAGAGGGGTTATTTATTCCCAGAGAAGTATGATAGCCCCAAATTTGAATCTCTCCACACAGCTTCCTACAAAAAGCACATCAGCAAAGACTAATAAAATCAGCAGGAAATAAAATCATCTCTAGGCCGTGCCTCAGGCTCAATTAGGTGAAGAGACTACCTCAAACTTCTCTTTACAAATAAGTGGGGAATTATCATCTGAGATCAACAGCATGAGTGGACAGACCTTACTAGAACAGAGTCCAAATAAAAAAGAAAAAAAAAATTGCCAACCTCAGAGGTGACTATGACACCACCTTTTTCCTTAAAATTAGCCATTAACAGAGAAGGGTTAAGCATTCTTTAACTTACCATTTTAGGAGGAACTCTAATTCATCCCCAGTTGACAAAGGAAAGCTCTTCATTCTAGAAGAATGGCAGCTAAAACTATAGAAAGAAGAGTAGGATTAGAAAACCTCTATTCTGTTATCCCCAGTGAAGTAATTAAGGAGCACCAACTGATATAAAAAGCAGTGCTTTGTTAGGGAACAAGACCCTCACTGCAAGCCAGAGCATTGTCACACAGGTGACTAGCCAGCTGCAAAAGGAAACGCCCACGTTCTGGAGGCCAGGTCTGGCGGGAGCAATCCCAGCCACGTGAACACAATGCATCTGTAATCATGGGTTGAGGTGGCATTTTTTTGGTCCCTCATTGTGATGGAGTGTGACGTATGCAGCATCTTCTATGAATCTAATCAAGCTTTACGCCTAATTTCCAGTTTACAGAAAATACAGGGAATGAAGGAATAAGTGAAATGGTGCTCGAAGAATGGTCAGAAAATTTCAGAGTATGGCATATTCTATAAGAACCTGGTCTGCCCAAAAGTCAGTGTGATTGGGAGGGGGCGAGGGGTCTAGAGTAAAAGGTACTAAAAACACACCACAACAAAACACAGTATAGGAACACTCCCCTGCAGCTTGAAGCTTTCTCTGGGCTTCGGCCTCCTCCTCAGGGAATGGGGTGCCCAAGAAAGCATAGACTTCTCTCTCCTCCTCTTCTCCACTAGTGCAGTAGGCTGGGCCCTCCTCTGCCCTCGGCAGCCGCCAGCATCCGGCTCGTGCAGCGCGCACGTGTTCTAGGCATCTCTGTTTTCCGTTCGTGTGTATGTCAATGAATATTTAAGACTCGTGCTTGTGTTTAATTAAGACCCAGGAGGAGCAGACCACCTCCTCTAAGGGGAGCAGACAGAAACCGAAGGAAAAAGCGGATCAGGCCCGAGACACTCAGAAGGACAAACGTCGCATGGCCTTCAACAGGAAGGGCCTTTCTGGGGGAACAGCCGGAGCCATTGCCCCCCTGTTGGACATGGACCAGAACAACTTCGCTGGGCAGTTCTCCCAGGAGAAATTCATCAGGTGGGCCTCCGAGCCAGCCAGGGAAGGGAACACAGAGCCCGGAATGGAGGGCGTGGCCGTCACAGCGCCGGACGGAGCGGGGCTGTCCTGCCAGCAGACCCTCTGGGCGGCCAGGACTTCTCCCAGGCAGCAGTCCTGTCTGCTCTTGGCCCAAAGGAAGCCTTCTCTCCTTACAAGTCCTGTGGTCGTTTGCAGGCTGAATCATTTCCGGTGGATCGTGCCAGCCAACGGTGAGGTGACACTGCGAATACACTTCTCTTCCAATGAGCTCGGGAACTTTGACCAGACGTTTAACTTCGAGATCCTTGGAACTCACCGCCAGTACCAGCTCTATTGCCGAGGTGTCTGCAGTTACCCTTACATTTGCCAAGACCCAAAGTAAGTGTATTTTTACCTTAAAAGAGAAAGTTGATCAAATTGGAATGATACAGAGAAGCAGAGCCCTTGCATAAGGATGACACGCAGATTCCTGAAGCATCCCATATTTTTGCACACCAAGCCCCACAGGCTGCCGAGGCCGTACTGTGGGTATATCCAAGAAGAAATAAATCTGTAGGCCTTGTCTGTTAATAAATAGTATATACACCTAAAAGAGAGAGATACTGAATAAATAAATGAGTTGACAGAAACATTTTCGTTTGGCCCCATGGCACTTTGAGCAAGGTAGCTCTTACTGCTAACGTGGAACTGGGGGCAGCACCCCAGGCGCTCTGGTCATATTGGGCTTCAGTGTCTTGGACATTGACGAAGCCACAGGAATGGCATGGACCATCAAAGTGAGCTACAGAGAATGTTAATAGGTGTGAAGGCAGGGGAAGCATCATCCTCTGGCAAGTTAGTTTGCTTATTTAACTATGAAGCAAATTTAAGCGGGTTTTATACGTACTGTCGGACTTTTTGTCCCGGAATATCACTAAATGTGTGACTCTCCACAGGCGGACATTTTTCTGAGCTACCAAACACCACCACACCCCTTATCCACAACATAAAGTCACCTGGCTGAGCAA
Organism: Neomonachus schauinslandi; assembly: GCF_002201575.2. Taxonomy (NCBI): domain Eukaryota; kingdom Metazoa; phylum Chordata; class Mammalia; order Carnivora; family Phocidae; genus Neomonachus; species Neomonachus schauinslandi. Next base: position 46,223,756 of record NC_058418.1, read on the forward strand.
GCTAGTGGGACAAGCCCTCCAGGGGAGGAAGCCTTTTATAGCTTATCCACTTTGAGGAGCTTTTTTGCAGTTCTCACCAGGGGGGCCACACTGGACAAGGAACACCGAAGCTGGTTAATATCCACCAGAACTTGTTTTCTGTAGAGATTGTCAGTTTTTCTAGCTGGGCACACTAGCATGTGAAATCTAACTCCGCTCTACCATCAGCCCCTCATTATGAAAGACAACCTGGGAAACTTTTTCTCAAGTGCAAGCTCTCATCCCTGGGGGTGGTGGAAGGGAGGGAGCAGGAATAAGGGCTCAACTGAGGTCCTCAGATTAAGAATCATTCTGTCCGCAGATACCTGGACCCTTTGCTAAACAGGGAGTGTTGGGCTCAGGTCAACATCAAATGGAGGCATTGACCTTGCATTCAGAGAGCCTCTCCTCTTCTCTTCCTCCCCTGTGTTCAGAGTGGTATTTACTCAGCGGAAGATGGACATAAAGCAAAATGAGGTCATCTTTAAGAAGTATATTATGAGCATGGAGAAGTTTTACTTCGGGCCACTGCTTTGTGGAAAATCAAGAGATAAGTAAGTGTTCCGTTATTTCAAGGCAGATTTCAGACTCCCAGTTGGACTCATGAGTAGTACAGGCAGGGTTGCTTTGTGGACGTAGCTTTTACTACTGCTGCCTCAGTTAGCCCTGAACCACAGGAGAACTGGGTTCTTGTGCCCCGAGTTTCTGCTAAGCACCCAGGTGAATGCAGATGCCATCTTCCCAGATGGAAAAGCCTGGCGGAGGACCAGGTTTTGGTGGGGGAAGAGTAGGATCAGGCATTCACTTTGGGATATGTTGTTTGAGATGCTTAGGAGGTGTAGCTAGTAGCCACGCAAAGCAAGGAATAAGCTCTGTGGTTTGGGTTCGCAGAGGACATCCATGGGGTTCAACAACATGGAGGTCCTAGGAGCCTTAACAAAGGTCCTTTTGGGGATTTCTGAGGACGAAGCCCAAGCAAAGTGAGTTGAGGAGTCATTGAGAGGTGAGAGAATGGAGAAGGGGTGTAAAGGTAGTTCTTTGGAAAACTTGGCAGTGAAGAGAAATGGAGGCAGTCAAGGATGGGAGGAGACATGGAGTCCAGGGAACACTGCTCACACACTGTTGTTCTTATGCTGTTTGGATGCCAAGGGGACACAGGGAGGAAGAGGTTGGAGTTTCCAGAGGAAGTGAGGACCATCGGTGATACAGCTCCCTGAGACAACACAGATGGGATACAGAGATGCTGTTCCTGCCAGGAAGAGGGGCCATCACCGCCCACTAGGAGGAAGTAAGGCAGATGGCTTCAGGTGCAGATGTGGTTGGGCCTGTGAGAAGGTCCCCATGATGCATGTTGTGAGGTCACCCCTAACAGGGAGGGAAGCGAAGGGAAGATAAAGAAGTTGAGAAAATAGAGAGCAGATGAAACAGTTTTTGTGGAAAGTTGGAGAGGGAGAATATTAGAGAAACAGGTGAAGGTTGTCAGGCAGAATTCAGGGTCCTGGGTGAGGCTGACAGTCATGTTTTTAGTGATACCAGTTTTTTTGGTTATATACAGACTTCTCACTGTGTAGGCAGGGAGGCGAGACCAAAACTAGATCTAGCTCTAAGCATGTCTTAATTTAGTCTAGCATTTATTGTGATAAGTGTTTGTGTTCATGCTGACTTGGTAGACCTAGCAAACCCTCTTTGTTCTCCAGTCTCTTAATAACTGGAGTTTATTTCCTGAGAGGCTGGACCAGAAAACCAAGATGCAGAGGGTTGGCTGATGCTGGAGTGGATCTTCGACTAGAAGGGTCCCAGTAAACGGGCTTCAGAGAGAGAAGGAGGGGGGTCAGGTTCGTGGACACGATGGAGGGGAATCATGGCCATTAAGAGAGGCATGTGTCCTGGCAGCACTGGAACCAACCAGAACTTGGGGCCAGACAGCACTGGTCCAGGAGGAGAAGGATTACGGTGGCCCAAAAACAAGGCCCAGTACAACTGGGTATTATTTATTTATTTTCTCAAACCTTGCTGAGCCTCAATGTTCTCATCTGCAAAATGGGAAAATAATAGCACCCACCCATGGATTTGTGAAACTGAACTGGATAATGAGTTCTTAGCCCATGAGACTTAGCGCAGTGCTACCTAATGGTGATGACCAGTTCGATATGGAGGCCACTACCCCTTTGGTCGTGACACAGAGAGCACTCTGCCATTTGCTCTCCTTCCTTCCTCCATCACCAACTATCCAAAAAGCTTTTCAGACTGTTCCTGGGCTCCAGTGGGTACTATGGTGCCTTTGCTCTGATCTCTGATGATGTGCATCTCCATTGGCATTCCTTGTACCTTCTATGGCTCCTTTTCTGTTCTTTACCCTTAACTGAGCAGCTTCTGATGCCCACAGTGCTCACCTCTGTGACTCTTTCCCTAAGGCACAGAGGAACAGAAACAGGCTTATAACAGTGAACCACGCCAAATGAATCCATGTCAGAATAGTAACGTCTTGTACAGGTCTAAGAGAAGGAGGTAAATGTGATCATCTCTAAGGCATATGTGAAATAACAAGTTGCTCTCAAAGGATTATATCTCCTGGGAATATAAGACCTGGGAAGGATAGAGCCTCATGTTTCTCAGAATCCTTTGCAATAATGGGGCACCTGTCTGGCTCAGTTGGTAGAGCATGCGACTCTTGATCTTGGGGTCATGAGTTCGAGCCCCACGTTGGGCATAGAGATTATGTAAATAAATAAATAAATAAATAAATAAATAAATAAACAAACTTTAAAAAAAGAATTATTTGCAATAATAGCTAGCATTTATTGGGCATTCGATACCTATAGCTGTCCTAAAGAGCATTAGGTGCACCATTGCATTAAATACTCATAGAAATCCTAAGAAGTATTTTCATCCATCTTAGAGCTGAGGAGACCAAGGCTTGTGGTGAAGGGGGGCTCAAGTCCAGCCGCAAGTCTTCATAACTGCAAAGCTTGTGTTCTTAGCTGCCAGGCCACTGCCTCAGTGTACCACACTACCCCCTGGCATTGCTGTATGCCCCACAGTCTCCTTTGCCACCTGAACTCCCAGTCAATCCTTACATCCACACCCTTAATCTTTGTTCACTTCCAGGTACAAGTCCTCCTTGTTCCCAGGCAACATGGAGACACTGACCATCCTGAACAATTCCCCAATGGTTGTGGAGGCGTTCTTCTGTTTTCAGAATGATGTCAAAGCAAGCACCTATTTCCTGGAGCCCGTCAACATGACTCTAAAACCCAATGAGAAGCAGGTGCAGTTGCATGGAAACAAGTCCTCCAGGGCAAGTCTTTCTTGGGAATTTGGAGGTCTCGGCATTCTCAGCATCAATATACTGTTTTGACGCTTCCTTTAGGTGCTGAATGTATGGGCCTACCCTACCGCAGTTGGTGTCTTTGATGACTGCATTGTCTGCTGCATCAAGGAGAACCCAGAGCCAGCTGTCTTCAAGTTAACCTGCCAAGGTGTCCGCCCAGAACTAGAGCTGGACTCCAGACAATTGCATTTTGACCGGCTCTTGTTGCACAGGTCAGAGTTCTGGATGGTACCAGGACCCTAATGGGGTTTAAAGAATATTAAGTTCTAGGGTGGCCAACTCATCCTGATTTTCTCAGGCCTCTCCTCATTTTAGCACTGAAAGTCCTGCATCCAGGGAAACTTCTGGCCCTGTGCAAACCCAGATGATTAGTAACCCTATGAAGTTCACACATGGGGTCCAGGACCGACCCCCTCCAAAAAAAATCAACTGCCAAAGTGTGTGCATATTTGCATTTTTCTCAGGACGACTCACTTTTTCCGAATTCTCTAAGCAGTCCATTATCCTCAGAGGTTAAGAATCTTTGGTTTAGAAATTAAAGCACAGAGAACACTAGACCAAAACTGGAACTTAACATTTTACTCGCTGGCATTTTATTATTCTAAATAGAGAGTGTTTATTTTTGGGGCTACTGAGAGAGAATATTATGATACGTACCCTGCATTCCTTGATCATTACTGCCAGGCCCCATTCCCTGATAAACTCTGCTTAGTGAGCTAAACAATGATTGAAATAACCAGAAATGCTTTTTCGGACCTGCCATAATAGATCAGAATCATTTGAAACTGACAAAATTTCTTTTGGTCTCCACAGAAAAGACTCCAAGGTAGTTCTTCTCCGCAACGTCACGCCCCTGCCCGTGGCCTGGCGGATCACCAGCCTGGAGCACCTGGGCGATGACTTCACTGTGTCCACCATGCAGGGGACCATCCCCCCCCAAGGCTGAATACAGCCTGCAAGTTCACTTCCAGCCCTCCAAACCTGTCAACATCAAGAAGGTGATCCGGTTGGAGGTGAGGCTTCACACATCTCCAGACTTGGTCATCAAGATGTGTACATGTTGGGTTCTCTCTCTCACACACACACACACACACACACACACACACACACACACAGAGCCATGTCTCCATGTTACACGCTCCTAACTGATCCCTGTTTGACAACCGCTGACCCACAGCATCTTGCTCGGCACACAACTCTAAGCTCCATCAAGGCAGTCTTGTTCATGGCTGATTGCCCAGTGCCACAAACAGAGCGCTCACTCAGAGTGAGTGAGGGAGGGAGTGAATGCTGTTACCATCCCGATGGAAGCCTGAGACTCCCGATTCCACACTCCCAAACCCGGTCACGGCTCAGATGCCTATCTCAGTAACATCACCTTCCGCCCAGGTGCTTCCAGCAGACACCTAAGAACCGTCTTGGATTCCCTCCTTCCCCTGACAGCCTGCCCTCCAGCCCAGGGCTCCCACTGTCTCCCAGTGTATCTCCCGCCCACCCACTCCTCTGCCCACACTGCTGCCACAACCCTTTCCCAGGCCGCCTGTGGCATCTCTTGCCTGGACTTCAGCAGAGGCCCTGTTCCTGCTCCAGGTCAGTCAGGTCAGGCCCCTCTCCTCCCTGCAGCAATCTGCTGGTTCCAGCTGCAGTGAGGATCAAGCCCAGGGTCCCCGCCGGCTTCTCAGGCCCGTCCTGCCTCGGTATCTACCCTAGCTCTCACACATCGACTCTTGGCTTTTTCCTGCCTCAGGCCCTTGGCCTTGCAGCAACCCTGCCAAGAATGTTGCCCCCAGGCTCTGTGGGGTCCACTAAACAGCACTGCTCCAACTGGGTTCCCCTAATCACCGGGTAGAAGTAATCCCGTTATGTGCAATCACTCACCCTGCCTTCTGTATCTCTCAGAGCGCCTCCCCCTGGCGGATATCCTGTTTGTTTCTTTACTTTATCCTGTGAATTCCATCAAGGCAAGGTCTTGCCTGACTTGCTCATCATCTGTGTTCATTCCCGAGAGCTGATGTAATAAATGCCCACAAACTAAGTGGCTTAAAACAACACACATTTATTCTCTTACAATTCTGGAAACCAGAAGTCTGAAATTAAGGTGTCTGCAGGGTCACAGTCCCTCTGAAGCCTCTAGGGAAAAATCCTTCCTCGCTTCTTCCAGCTTCTGGAAGTTCCTGGGCTCATGGCTGCGTCACTCCGATCTCTGCCTCTGTCTTCACATGGCCTTCTTTGCCTGTGTCTCTTGTAAGGACATTTGTCATTGGGTTTAGGGCCAACCCAGATAAACCAGGATGATCTCATCTCGAGATCTTTAACTTAATTACCTCTGCAAAAACTGTTTCCAAGTAAAGTCACATTCACAGGTTCCAGGGGTTAAGACATGGCCACCAGCCAGTCCACTACCCCATCATATCCCCAATGTCTAGCACAGGCCCGAACGTAGAAGGTACTCAGTAGAATCTGTAAAATGAACAAATGAATGAATGAATGTCATTGATTTTTGATGCTTGCATTGATTCTGCAACAATCAAGGGATTATCCAAGCTTCTCTTTGAATAGTTGCAGGGATAGAAAACTTACCCATACTCAAAGTAGTCTGATCTACCTTTGAGCAGGTCTGACTATTAATTCTTCCTTGGGTTGGGTTCAGATTTCCAACTGTAACTTATAGGAATTAATCCTGTTTCTACTTTTGGGTCCACTCAATGGATCCAATCTCTCTTATCATTATGACGTCCTTAAGGTAGCTGAACACAGATACTGACAGGTTCATTTAATCAGCAATTGTTTTTGAATATCAGAGGGTGATAGTCAACGTTTTAAACATCAGTCTCTACACAGACACAGGTCTCTGCACAATGAACACAGGCCACATGGCTGGTGTGGGGTCCCAGCTGTGTCAGCTTCATCCTTCTTTTGCTGGATCTTGGGGCCTTCACGGGTTCCCATGGTAGGAGTGGTGGGGGAGGCAGGCAAGAGGGGATTCTTGGAGAGGTAATGTGACAGCTGTTTACCAATTGGTATGGAAACATTTCTTTATTTTAGGGATGATATGGCATCCCTGTGTGTTCCAGTCAAAGCAGACACAGTGGGTTTCCCCTCAGGCTCCTCAAAGTGGTCTAAGGCTTCTCTTCCCCAGATTATATTCCTTCAACATCTACATGAGGAAGTGCCTTGCTTTCTGGTCCCTTTGGAAAGTGCTCTGGTGCACTCATTTTATTTTATTTGTGTACCTCTTAAATTGTTCGTTCTATTTCCCCCAATTACAAAATTTAATCTCCACCCCCACTCCAATAAGAAAACAAAGGAAATAGAGAGCTCTGGGTACATGCTGTCTATCAGGAGAAAAACACTGTGTAAATTCTGGAGCTGATAATCCAAATTCTTTGTCATGTTTTTCCCTCCTGCTGTCAGTCCTTCTTGTCATCTCTGTCAGAGGCTGAGCAGCAAAAGAAGGTAAAACTGAAGTGGGTCCAGTTTGCTCTGTGAAACATTGGCAAAATGGGTGATGAAAGAAAAGATGGAAATTCTGAATTAAAACTTGAGTTTGGTGACAGCTGCAAATTTCCCACTTGACACCAAAGCACAAATCATGGGAAGCTGGTGATTTTATTTCTCAACTTGAGACATCAACAGAGAGGCAGGGGTGTCCAGGAGAGCCACCCCACTGCCAACAGCTCTTCCCCTTGATGAATGGACCCTTTATCACCCCCTTGTTTGTCTCAAGAGTTAAAAGTTGGGTCCAGCTGACAGCTGACACCAGTTCAGGTGCTCCTCAGGACAGGAAGGAAGGGAGGGGACATTGAGCAACTGGGGGACAGGTGCAGGCTTGCTTTTTTTTTTTTTTTTTTTACATTTCCAACTTGAATAGCGAAGGTGTCCACTTAAATAAAACATGTGAAATTTCCTGGAGAGAAACATTGAACACTTACATTCTATGAAAATCTAGCACTTTTTCTACAGGTTGAACCAGAAACAAAGAACAGAAGAATTCAGATTTATAAAATTAGTAAAGCAAGGATGATTTACAGTGTGCAGGTTTTCCATTTCAACTCTCAGAAAAATACTCTTCAGGTTTATTTTATTTAAAAGTCCCAAAGAACACTTTTCCGCAATGTATACTCATAGCCCCAACTTCAATAATGCGGTGAAAATCACGCAAATAATTTAAACCTCATAAGTGGACAAGATGAAAAATGCAGTCCCTTTTCCCCATTCTTATATTGATTGTCTACACTGGCATTTCCCAAAGAGTGTTATGAGAACACTAATCATACCAAATGCTCAGTGAAGACAAAAGCTAAATACACTTTTAAGACATTCTCTACCATATCTCCTCCTTCATCATTCCAACTGCGTGGTACATAGTTCAAGCTCCAAGACCCCTGTGGATCTTTCTTTTACTGAAGAGTCCCTTTTACCCTAACAGGTTCTGGATGCAGACAATCTCATTGGTGTTGTTCAGATTGAAAACATCTTGGTCTTTGCAGAGTCTTACGACGTCGCCTTGGACATCACCTTCCCCAAAGGTCTGTTGACCCCTTCAAGGAATGGGTGTTTAGAAGTCACATCTTTTAGTGCAATGTATTTCTTATGTTGAGGAAGACTAGTGGTTGTTGGGGAGGTTGTGGAATTTCATCAAATAGTAATGCAAGTCCCAGAGTAATGTCGGCAACATGACTGACTACGAATCTTAATTTTCTCCAACGGGAGATGACAGGGGGCGGCCCTAATTATAAAGATGGCAGAGCTCTTTTCTGAACAGCCATCCAAGAATAAGTACCTATCTCCCTACCTGCATTAGTCTTCCATCACTGCTGTAACAAATTACCACAAACTGTGTGGCTTAAAACAATACAAATTTATCATCTTACAGTTCTGTAGGTCAGAAGTCCAAAACTGATCTAACTGGGCTAACATCAAGGTGTCCGCAGAGCCACATTCCTTCCTGGAGGCTCTGGGGAGAATCCATTTCCTCGCCTTTTCTAGCTTCTAGAAGCTACCTGCATCCTTGGCTCATGATCCTTTTTCCTCCATCTTCAAAGCCAGCGACACTGGGTCAGATCCTTCTCACGCCACCATCTCTCTGGTTCTCCCACTTCTGTCTCCCTCTTCTACTTGTGTTGTGATTACATTGGGCCCACCCAGAGAATCCAGGATAATCTTTCTATTTTAAAGTCAAATGACAGATAGATAGATAGATAGATAGATAGGGTCAGCTGATTAGCAACCTTAGCTCCATCCATCATCCCCCTTTACCATGTGAGCTACCATATTCACAGGTTCCAGGGATTAGGACACAGACAACTTCTGGGGGCACAGGGCATTATTCTTTCTGCCCACCACACTGCCCTCACAGCCAGGTTAGATCCCTCCCTTTTAGCATGCAGTTCTTTGTTACTCTTCCTTCTTCTGATTGCTCTCCTTCTCAGCAAGATTCAGAGAAGATGAGAGCTGCCTGTTTGCTTATATGTCATGAGTCTTATGTACAAAGATATTTATTGCAGCATTATTTGTAATAATGGAAGATTGGAAATAACCTAAATATCTATCAAGAATGGAACACTATTACCATAGAAATAATATTATAAATTATAGAACAGCATATCATGGTATATTATATAACCATTAAAATCACATTTATAAGGAGTTTTTTTTTAATTTTTTATTGTTATGTTAATCACCACACATTACATCATTAGTTTTTGATGTAGTGTTCCATGATTCACTGTTTGTGCATAACACCCAGTGCTCCATGCAGTATGTGTCCTCTTTAATACCCATCACCAGGCTAACCCATCCTCCCACCCCCCTCCCCTCTAGAACCCTCAGTTTGTTTTTCAGCGTCCATCATCTCTCATGGTTCGCCTCCCCCTCCGATTTCCACCCCCTTCATTCTTCCCCTCCTGCTATCTTCTTCTTTTTTTTTTTCCTTAACATATATTGTATTATTTGTTTCAGAGGTACAGATCTGTGATTCAACAGTCTTGCACAATTCACAGCACTCACCATAGCACATACCCTCCCCAATGTCTATCACCCAAGGAGTTTTTAATTATGTGGGGAAATGCTTATGATGCAGTGCTAAGTAAAACAATACAAATTTATATGTAATATTCTAACTATGTTTATTATACACCTGATGCAAAAAAATTTTTTTAAATACCAGAAATTTTAGCTAAGGGAAAGCATGAAAGGAAAGATGGTAGTCCTAAAATGGAAGCCAGAGGGAGCTACCCAAGTTGAAGTAGGTGCAGGAGCAGTCTATTGTTTGTTTGCTGAGAATCAATTACAGGAGGTTTTTTCAGCCGCAGTGTTTTCAGAAAACAAATTCTTTAAACTTGTCACCATGGATTTTCCATGTGAACTTCAACTCCCTACTTCTCACTCCCACGCCATCCACTTCCCCTCCCCACGCTGGCCCCTGGCCTCTGCAGGAGCTGAAGGAGGCCTCGATTTTGGGATTGTGAAGGTCATGGAAGAGGCAAAGCAGCCCCTGCAACTGAAGAACCGTGGGAAGTATGAGATCATGTTCAGGTAACCTGGAAACCATCACGCATGTGGTCATCTACTTCCGCTCATGGGAAGAAAAGTGTTGTCTGGGTGATAAAAACAGAAACTTGATTGAGGAAATCATAAGAACCATCTCTGCTTGTAGCCTCTCTCAGGCTTCAAATGAATGGAATTCCAACTGCTAAGAGCAGGGATTTTCACACTGCTTTCAACTCTGTGGCTTTACAGGAACCCTTAAAGTCCCTCTCAAAGCACCCGGAGCCACAGGGATCTGAGGGTGGGAGAGAGACTCAGAGGGAGAGGTCGGGAGGAAGAAGTCCTAGGTGAGGGGAGGTCCTGTGGGTGGAAGGAGAGACTAGAGATGGGGACCTGGCCTTCAGCTGTCCTGCCCTCCTTTTGGCTCCTATCTGTTTCATAAGTTGGCATTCCACATAAGATTTCATGTGAAAAAGAGGGATTTTTCCAATTTTCTTTTTTTAATATTAAGAACCACTGTGTTATAGAACCCAAATGGTGGCCTGATGGAATGGAGCTCCAGCTTGTGCTCATCTCTTGAGATGAAAAATGAAGCACTAAATAAGAGATTTCTCAGAGAGGAAAGGGTGGTGCTGGGTGGGGAGAGGGAGGAGGTCACCCAGGCAGGGCCACACAACCCTTAGAGGCAGTGCCAGCAGCCATGGCCAATCTATTCTATGGAAGATGATCCTTCTCCTGGAAGAATTTGCAGTTGATAAAGGGACTCCCCCCTCACAGACTTAGAAGAAATTCCGTGCATTCATGATAGCTTCATTTCAGCTAAAAGAAGGCTGAAGTGAGAGAGGTCCTACCTCAGGGCTACCATTACTAGACCCATAAATTAAAATATATAAATATAAATAGAAGCTTAACAAGCTTAGAAGAAAGCCACTGTCGCCTTGGAATTAGCACTGAGTGGAATCTTGCCATCTTAGAAGTTTTGTTGTAAGTTATCACAGAGCGTTAGTTCTGCTCTTGTAGATTACATGGACCAGTCACCCTCAGGATGGAGCAGGTGATCAAAATTTATTGAAAGGACTTGCGGAGAAGTGAGGAAGCTCAGGCACCAAGCATGTAGCAATGGAGCGGCCAAGTCTTCTGGAGCATGGGGATGACATTTAGGTCCCCACAGTAACTCCAGGTGTCCCACCTCCGCTTAAGTTTCTTGCTCCTGCTCCAGTCCCTCTGCCATTCTCATGAGTCATCTGCTCTCTATGGCTTCCCATCTCATTCCCATTGGGCCGTGGCCTCCCTTTCCAAGTACCTCTGTTAAATGGCTTCTGCCCCCCACTTTCTCTCTTTCTTTAGATCCCCTGGCTTCTGCATCACTGTTCCCTGTGTGTGTGTGCTGTATTCAGGCTCAGAGAGGGAAGGAAGGGAGACAGAGTGATAGAGAAACAGGAAGAGAGAGAGAGAGAGAGAGAGGAATTCATTTAGTTGGTCCATATCCAGCATCAAGTGTCCCTGTTGGACAGAGATCTCCTGCAAAGGCACCTCGTGACCTCAGGCTAGAAATGGCTATCGTTGCCTCAAGCATCACTCCCTGGCCTAATCAATCCTGGCTGCGGAGGGGTGCTCACAGAGTACAAAGCACAGTGGGCACTTCTAGACACAGTGCTTAAGCAGGACCAGAGACATGGCAGACACTCAACAGTCTGGAGTCTCCTCTCTAGTATCTTGGGTTCCCCATAATGGCTTCCACTGACCTTTCATTCCTATTATTCAGCTTTTCTGTGGACTCCTTAGGGATTTTGGCAACCAATGTAAATTCTATGATCTCAGTCCAACCCAAGAAGGGCTCATTAACCTCAACAGAAAAGCCCACAACTGTCCAGGTGTTATTTCGTGCTAAAAAGGAAGTGAAGATTGAGCACCAGCCAGTTCTTCGCTGTCAGGTAAAACAGCTCAAAGGGAGGATTCACTCAGTGGCAGGATTGTGGGACTCATGTCAAAAAGAAGACTACATGGTCTTCTTTTTGAAGAAGGGTTTGGTCCCCAACTAGCAGGCAGGAGTAGGTCAGGTGGGGGGTGTGCAAAGTCATCAGGAATCGAGAGTGCCAGACAGGCAATAGAGCCCCTGATTTTGGGGAGCACCAAAGGTGCTGAGCTCAGTCATCAAGTGCAAGAGAAGAGTGGGGAAGTGAAAGAGGAGGTCAAGTTGGTCCACGTTGATCCATGGCTGATACATAGTAAGTTTGATATCAGTATTTGCTAATACTGTTGATGCGATAATATAAAAAAATGAAAGAATGCAATTGGTTTCATGTCAGTGATGAAAACAAAGAATGAAGTAGACCGTCCTGGAAATTCTTCAGCATAGTGGCTGACATCTTCCCAATCATTTCTCCCTTTCTAGATTATTGAGCCCAGTATCACAGAAGGAGGTGAAATCATTGCCAGCATCCCAATTAAGTTTTCTGTGAATGCAGTGTACTCCAGATACAACATCAGCCCCTCCGCCATCATCAACTTTGGGGCTTTGATCTGTGGCACTCGGAAAAGCACCACCTTCACCATAGAAAATCAAGGTGTTACTGACTTCAAGTATGCCCTCTATAGGCTGACCGGGGAGAGCCCCATTCATCAAAAGAAAGCGTAAGACAAGTCTTTACTTAACTCATGCCATTCCCTGGTTAATTAGTGCATTGTGTTTTACAAAGAGCTTTCATATATTTTATCTAAATTCACCCAGTCCCCTTTTGTGGGGTGAGGTCACTAAGGTTTAGAAATGGCTCGGCTAAGGGCGCCTGGGTGGCTCAGTCGGTTAAGCGACTGCCTTCGGCTCAGGTCATGATCCTGGAGTCCCGGGATCAAGTCCCACATCAGGCTCCCTGCTCGGCGGGGAGTCTGCTTCTCCCTCTCCCCCTCCCCCTGCTTGTGTTCCCTCTCTCGCTATGTCTCTCTCTGTCAAATAAATAAATAAAATCTTTAAAAAAAAAAAAAAAAAAGAAATGGCTCGGCTAAGATCAGGCAAGAAATCACCAGCAGATCTCAGTTCTGAACCCACATCTCTGCCCTCAGATTTCATATGCTTTCTTACTGCTGTCACACACGTGATAGATTTAAATGAACAAATGTAAAGTCTTCCGTGTGGGGTTGTGTCTGTTGTCCTGGTGCTTCCGGAATGCTACAGGACTCACAGTAAGTCATTGTCCTATTTATTGTCCTGTAGGATACTGGGGGACTAGTATAACCATGAGCTAAGTCAAAAGAAATCAGAGCTGTGCTTCATGTGGGGGGTGGCAGAAGGTACCCCAGAAGTGTAGATGAGAGAAGCACACTGCTGCCTTCCATCTACTGGGCCTGCTTTCACCTCCACATGAAGACACTGTCACAACAGCTCACTTAGTTGTTCCAATGGCAAAACTCTGTATTCTTCACAAGGCAGCTCTTAATCAATTCACTAAAATAATTTACCTTTTTGAGTGCTTTTGGCGGTCATATTCTTTTTTGGCAAATTAGGGATAGTTTTACCAGTTCCCAAGTCTCCTTGTCGTGACTAATTGACTCCCTAATTAATTAATTAATTTAAAATTGACTTCCAGTTAATTGTTTCAAATCAGAAATACCTTGTTTGTAATTGTTTTGCATTTTTGTAGATATTCTCTTCCATTGTGGCTAAGTTTGAATCTATTAAGAAATTTTGGGTTAAGCTATCTAAAATCTCTTTTGGAAAAGAGGGAAAAAAAAGGCCTAGCCTTTTTTCTCAGTGGCTTTTATAATAAAGGTTGGTGAATGATTCTTGCTTATTAATACTAATATTTGCTTCACACACACACAAAAAATAAAGTCTCTTCCAAATTTAATTTCAACTTAATTTATTCACTTTTTTAGCATTTATTTTATAATAATTTAATACTGTTTATAGACATTATGATGTATTTGTATTTGCTTTAAATTGTTTTTAATTATAATTTGTTTTTTATCTTAGTGTGTACAAATTAATGCAAAATATTAAAAGGGGGTTGAACTTTTTAGTTGTTCTGGTCATTAAGCAAGTAAATGCTGAACTATATAAAACTCTCAAAAGTTTAAGATTGCACCTCAAATGCATTTGACATGGTAGGTTAACTGGCCTCTAGACAAACTAATTATTGGGTAAACGAGCTTCAAGTGAAGTAAACAGCTACCAGAACCTATGTTTGAGCTATTGCTTAAACTCAGTTTGAAAACACCATGACTATAAATGTGAAGAAAAGGGACAGAATTTAAATTTATTTGACATTTCATTTTTTAAAGTAAGATCAGGTTAAAGATTTTTCTACAGATGATTTTCTATAAATAATTTTCACACACTGCTTTCCAGAGAACTCAAGTAAACACTTATACATTATTGTTTTCTTGCAGGAATTTTCAGTGTCCTTATGAATCATATTTAATAAGTCCAATGACTACATAGTTTTTGTACAATTGTTAAATGAGGTTGGCTAATGATAAATAAGCTGACTTTCCCAGATGCCCCCTTGGCTATCTCCCCCATTCCTAAGAGAAGAGACCATACAATTAGCTGACAGATGGTATTTAATGTCACCACCCCAACCTGAGGGTGTACTCTTGCTTCTTTAATCAGAGTCAGCCATGTTAGACATGCAAGATCCCGGGAAAGCGAGAACTTCTACAAAGCTAGCCCTTCCAAAGCAACTAAGTTCTCTGATGCTGTTCAGAAAGAAGTAAACATCACAAACCAGGTGAGCACCCTTTTCCTTCTCAAAGGAACCCTGTAAGGCCACCTTCCAACTAGTTCCCTCCTGCCTAGTTCTTGCAACAGATACCTCCCTAGGCTAACAGGATCTGAACCTACTGTGACAGGAATACTAGTTCTGTTGAAATATCACTTTCATTTTCAGGCAAGGCGTTGATTTTTAATTTGGAGATCCTCTTCTGTTTTGCTCCTTCATTTGCTCTCATTGCCTTAAAATTAAGTTTCAGCTCTTCATATATATTTTAATCAAGAATCATTTGTTTATAAGAAACAAAGCCCATTTGGACTGGCTTAAATAAGAGCAGATTTTAAGATTTCTGCTCTAGTAAGATGAAGTAGATATACCTTTCTTTATTCTGCCCAACTAAGGACAAATAAAAACCCTGCACATCACATGCAAAACAAATGTTAGAAGCCTAAAAGGTAGGGAGAAAAAAAAATCAGACCAGCTAGGGTCCTTGGGACCAATGAACATCACAATGGTGAGTTCCCTGAGTTTCCTTTTTGCTTCATAGATCTAAAACTGGGTGCTAAAGGAGCCAGCAACCGAGAAACATCAATAGACGGAGACCAAAAAAAAAAAGCCCCCAAAAAGCCTGCTCCTACTAGCCAAAGGACCAGGAAAAGAGGAGCCTAGCAAGATAGAAAACTTTCAGATAAGAACTATTCTATTACAGTCAAATGCAACAGGAAAATCTTTGTGGCCCTACCCAATCCCTGCTAGCAAAGGCCATTGGGGAGTCTAGATTTATACTCTATCCAAGCTGTCATGAGGTGCCCCAACCCCCTGTTGTGTTCAAGAATGCCCAGTAGGGAGCTAGAGCTTTCATTATCCCCTCCCACCTCCATCATTGTCAATGAAGCCACCACGTGGGAAGCCTTGACTTCCACCCCAACCCAATGGTAATGAGATGTCCCTCCCTCCCCCACAATGGGCCTCCCTACCCTAAGGCACCGGCAGAACAGCAGCAAGGCACTCTACCCCTCCCCACCAGGGAGGTATCTGTCTAGGACTAGTGGGCAACAGGAACTGCCACCCTGTCAGGCAGTTGTGAGAAGTCCAAGTGGGAAATCAGGACCACCACCCCCACCTGGCAGCAATGAGGCAGTGCTCCCATGTCCCTTGCCAGAGCAGTGTCAGAGCAGGCCCGCTCAAACAGAAGATTTAAATAAGATCCAGAGTCTCATAATAGCTAAAATTCCCAGGTTTCGAATCAAAATCATGCATCATACCAAAAACTGGGAAGATCTCAAACTGGAAAAAGACAGACAATAGGTGTCAGCATTGATATAACTGTTAGAATTACTGACAAAGATCAGACAGCAGCCAACATAAAAATGCTTCAAAGAGCAATCACAAACATGCTTGGAACTAGTGAAAACGTAGTTAGTTCTCAGCAAAGCAAGAGAAGATATAAAGAACCAAACGGAAATTTTGGAAGTGAAAAAATAACCAAAAGTTAACTCAGTTGGTGAGTTCAACAAGAGAATGAAGGGGACAGAGGAAAGAACTCATGAACTTGAAGACAGAACAATAGAAATTGCTATCTCTCTTTCCTATTGCTCTCATAACAAATTACCTCAAATGTAGTGGCTTAGGACAACACAAAGTTTTTAGCTTATACTTCTGTAGGTCAGAAGCTTGACCTAGGTCTCACTGGGCTAACACCAAGGTATTGGCAAAGCTGTATTCTTTTCTGGAGACTTTGGAGAGAATCCACTTCATTACCTTTTCTAGCTTCTAGAGGACACCTGTCTTACTCGGTTCATGATTTCCTTCCTCCATCCTCAAAACCAGCCATGGTGGATCAAGTTCTTCTCACATCACATGACTCCAGCCTTTTCCATAGTCACGTCCCCCTCTAACTTTCTTAGGCCTGCTTCTTCCATATATAAGGACCCTTGTGATCACACTGGTTTCAGGGTAATACAGGATAATCTCCCCATCTCAAGGTTCTTAATTTAGTCATATCAAAAAAGTTTGTTTCCATGTAAGGTAACATATTCACAGGTTCCAGGGATTAGGATGTGGACATCTTTGGGAAGCCCTTATTCTCCCCAATCTAAACAAGAGAGAAAATAAACTCTGAGTTCTATTGGAAAAATCTATTTGAGTCTAATGAATAAAAAAATGAACAGACCCTGAGGGACCTGTGGAAAAAATTTAATATCCTTGTCATCAGAGTTCCAGAAAGAGGTAAGAAATAGGGTTGGGCTGGGCCACCTGGCTGGCTAAGTTGGTAGAGAGTGTTCTCATGTGACTCTTGATCTCTGGGTCGTGAGTTTGAGCCCCACGTTGAGGGTAGAGATTATAAATAAATAAACTTTAAAAAAATAAAAGAAGGGCGCCTGGGTGGCTCAGTCATTAAGCGTCTGCCTTCGGCTCAGGTCATGATCCCAGGGTCCTGGGATCGAGTCCCACTTCGGGCTCCCTGCTCTGTGGGAAGCCTGCTTCTCCCTTTCCCACTCCCCCTGCTTGTGTTCCTGCTCTCGCTATGTCTCTCTCTGTCAAAAAAATAAATAAAATCTTTAAAAAAAAAGAAAAAAGAAAAGAAAAGAAATAGGGTTGGGCTGAAAAGGTACTCAAAGATATGATGACTGAAAGCTTCCCAAATTTTGCAGAAGATGTAAACCTATAGATTCAAGAATCAGGGCAATCCCAAATAGGACAAATCTAAATAAATCCAAACCCACACACATCATAGTCAGACTTCTAAACACTAAAGACAAAAAATCTTAAAACCAGTGAAAGAGGAAAGACACCCTACATATAGGAAGGAAACTACTTGAATGACAGCAGATTTCTTATCAAAAACCATAGGGCCAGAAGAAAGTGTCTCAACATTTTGCAAGTGCAGGAAGCAGATAACTGTGAATCCCAAATCTTACATACACCAAAAATATGCCTCAGAAATAAATGGACAAATAAAACATTCTCGAATGAAAGAAAAGTAATTTGTTACCAGCAGGTCTCTCCTAAAAGACTGGCTAAAGGAAGTTTCTCTGAACAAAAAGTAAATAATAAAAGAAGGAATTATGGGGGCAGTTGGCTGCCTCAATCAGTAGAGCATGTGTGACTCTTGATCTCAGGGTCATGAGTTCAAGCCCCACGTCAGGGGTAGAGATTTCTTGAAAAAAAATCTTGGGTGGCTCAGTCATTTAAGCATCCAACTCTTGATTTTGTTTCAGGTCATGATCCCAGGGTTGTGAGATGGAGCCCCACTTTGAGCTCCACACTCAGCGGGAAGTCTGCTTGAGATTCTGTCTCTCCTCTTTCTGCCCCTCCCCCTCACCCCCTCAAATAAATAAATCTTTTTTTAAATCTTTAAAAAAAAAAGAAGGAATTATGAAACATCAAGAAGGAAGTAAAAACATGGCAGGCAATTATGTGTGTAAATTCAATAGACTTCCCTTCTCTTCGAGTTTTCTAAATAAGGTTTATCAATTAAAGCAAACATTATAACACTAATATGATTCTAAATGGATGTAGAAGAAATCTTTTCGGCAGAGGGTAAATAAGCAATTGATCAACAACATGGTAAATACTATAATTGAGGTGTGTGTGGATGGAGAAGCTCCAGAAAGGTGAAGGAATGAGGTCCTACTGTTCCTGGTAACTGTTAAAAGTCATTGAAGGCTTCATAGAGGAGGAAGACTTGCTTGTGTATTAGGATTGTGTTTAGCTACAAGTAACAGAAAATCCAATATTAGTGGTCTAAACAGATAGGATATGGGGTTTTTTACTTTCTTTTTTTATTAGTTTAAGGGTAGAATTTAGTAATTCATCAGTTGCATATAACACCCAGTGCTCATTACATCGAGTGCCCTCCTTAATGTCCATCACCCAGTTACCGCATCCCCCTACCCACCTCCCCTCCAGCAACCTTCAGTTTGTTTTCTAGAGTTAAGAGTCTCTTATAGTTTGCCTAAGATATAAGGTAGGCCGTTGCTTGTGTTGGCTTAGAGGCTTATTGAAGTCTGTGTGAGTCTCTTGACTTTTCCTCATGGTTCCAAGATGGCAGCTGCAGCTCCAGCTACCACATGAGCATTGAAGGCAAAAAGAAGAGAAAGTAGATACTCTGCACTCTCTGGACATCAGTAATTATTGACTGCATTTGGACTGAATTTTCTACATGTTGGTTTTTATGTCTTCTCAAGTATTTTCTTCTTCAACAGAAGCCTTCTATTTAATTAACATACATCATTTTCTACATATGTTTCTATAACTCTCATCCCTTCTAATATATGTATGTTTGGGTTTGGGGGGGGGGTTGTTCATTTTTGCTTGTTTTGCCTTCTTCAGTGAAGCAGCCTCTCTTTAACACCCTCACTTTCAGTTCCAATGACCTTGTCTGCTCTCCCACCTTGGCACTTCGCTCTCAAGGTCACACCCTGGATCTTGCATCAAAGGGAACTGAGGTGTTTCTGAACTCTTGATTTCTAAGATTCCTTTCACTGACCACCATTCCTTTCTCCCTACTTGTTGTTTTGAGTCCACCCTTTCCAGCTGTTCTTTGACTTCAGTGTGACTTTGCTCCTTTAGACAACATTCAACCATATTCTTATTATCCAAACCTTCTCCTTGTCACCAATTTATATTCCCACCAGCAGTGCACAATAATAATTTTGACACCAGCCATTCAAATAGGTATGAGGTGGTATCTCTTGTGATGCTGATTTGCACCTCCCTGATTGATTAAGGTGATCAACTTTGTTGATATGATTTTGTTAAGAACCTTGAGATGGGGGGGAGATTGTCCTGGATTATCCTCAGCCCAATGTGATCACAAGGATCTGGGAGTGGTTGGGGGAATGGGGAGATGTTGGTCAAAGGGTATAAACTTCCAGTTACAAGATGAATAAGTTCTCGGGATCTAATATTTGCATGGTGACTCTAGTTAACAGTACTATATTATATCCTTGAAAGTTGCTGAGAGAGTAGATCATAAACATTCTCATCACCCAAAAAAACAGTAATTATGTGAGCTGATTGATAGATGTTAACTAACCTTATTGTGGTAATCATTTTGTGGTATATTCCAGTATCAAATCAGCACATTGTAGCCTTAAACTTATACAATGTCTTATGTCAATTACATGTCAATGAAGCTGGATGTGGGGGGAAGAAGAGGAAGGAAGCTCCTAGGAACCAGAGGAGTGCATGATAATATCCCATTTTTTTGAGCACTAATTCTGTGCCAGAGGCTATGTGAAGTGTCTCACACACATTTTTTCCTTTGAAGCCTCCAGTGATTCAAGGTAGGGGGTTTAGCCCCATTTCATGGATAAACTGAGACTCAGAGAAGTCACTTGTCCAAGGTCAAACAGTTAAAATATAGCAGGGGTGGGATTCAAACTCATGAGTATCTGACTCCGAAATCTACAACCTCTACCAGAGCTCTGTCTGCACCCCTCTGCCAGGAGATTCCCATCTGGGTAAGAGTTGTGTGATGTGGAATATGTCTGTTTCCTTCAGCTCCCATTCAGTCACAGTCGGTCAGAAGAAATGTGCAGAGAAGGAAGAACTGAGGGAGCCCATCCCTGAAGATTCCCCAGGCCCTCCCTGCCTCCAGGAGAAAGCTGGGGCTCAGAGAGAGCCTGTGGAGAGAGGCCCCGCAGGCCCCTCTCAACACCATCTCACAACTCCAGTGGAAGGGCTCAGGCTCTGTCACTCACTCTGCCTCCTCCCCTTCCTGCAGGCGCGCTTCACCCACGGCATGTTCACCGTGTACCCTGGGTTTGGCTCCATCCCCTCCGGAGGAACGCAGGTCATCACTGTCGACTGCGTGGCTGACCCCGTGGGAAGGTGTGAGGAATTCATAGCGATCGATATATCTGACCGAGACCCAAGAGACCAGCCTGCAGGCATTCCTTACAGCTTGCTGGCCGAAGCCTGTCTACCAGGTACCGGGCACTCAGATTGGACAGCACCCTCCCCTTAAAAGACCCTCCCCCTCCCACCATGCACATGTTGAGCAGATACGGCCGCACTACTTCCTTTGGGTCCTTAGAACTTCCTCTAGCGTCTTCAGCCATATTTTTCCTTAAAGACTTACCAGGCATCTGTACCTAAAAGATGTGCAGCTTTAAGCTCCTAGTCTTCCTGAGTTTGGTCCAGGATTCTCAGACAAATAGTATTATCTGGGAATCATGGTGTAATGGGATATGGCACAGGACCCAAGAACACTGAATCCGGCCATTCCCTGTGGGCAACATATGCACAGAGAACAATGGTCAGTGACTGTGCATACTCTAACTTTAATTAAGCAAGATTCAGGTAAAGCGCAGAGAGAACTCTTGCTTTGACTATAGGCAGCATACAGCCTCTCACCAACATGGGCCAAATGCCCCCTTCCTTCCTAAGCCCACCCCAGATCCCGGATCTAACCTCTCCTTACTACTGGGAGGAACATATGGTTGGGGTCTGACAACCAACAAGAGCAGTACAGAAAAGGAAGAGAAGATAGAATTTGTACCATCACTCCCACCCGCTTGTGTGAATTCCCCTACACCTCCTCTACGACCATCCTCCGTCAGAATCCAAATCTTCACATTAGCAATTACAGAAAGCAGGAACTGGGCTATCAGGCCTCATCTCTCATTCTCCCCAGCCTTTGTGACTGACAACAATGCCTTGATATTTGAAGAGCACCAGATTTGTAGCAGCACCACTCTGCTCAGCATCCTACAGACCATAGAGAATGGGGGGCTCTTTGTGGAGGATGAGAACAAGTTCATCTTCTGCAACGTCCTGGTGGGTCATCAGGCCAAGGCTCGGTTCAAGATCAGCAACATGGGAAAGATTGCCTGTGATGTGAACATCGTAGTTAAGCCCATCTCCAACAAGGTAAGCAGCCCCAAATGGCCCTAGCCCACTGTGGTTGGCATGAATCCTTGGAAAGAGCTCTTAGAAAACCTGCTCTAGCACTGCTAGACCTGAGTGGGGATTATCTGGCTCTCAGGCCCTGCTGGAAGTCACATGAGGTCACTGGGTGGTTTCCCCTAGGCCAAGAGCCAGACATTTGTCCCAGTGGGTGCCTCCTCTTGGTTTTAAAGTGGTACACAGCAATGAGCAACTCGCTCATCCATCAAACACTCAGGTAGGCATGGAATAGATGAAGCATGGTGGGGTGAGCCAAAGGCAAGTGCCATCTCAGGCAGGCTGCCTCGTGTTGCCCATCTTTCTGGTAAGGAGGATTTGGGGGATGTCAGATTACAAGGGCAAGGAGAAACAATGAACATTTACTGACCCCGGCTGCATGCTAGGCACTGTGTTAAATTATTTACAAATATTACCTCAGTTCATCCTCACAGAAAGTTTGTATGATCAGACTTTGTAGTACTCTCCTCATCTTACAGTTAGGGAAATGAAGCCTAGGGTTACAGGGCTACATTTAAAGGCAAGCTTCATCCACGTACAAGGTAAATAATAAGTGCCCATCTCAAGGCCTATAGGTTCAGAGCTCCCTTCCTCTCCAAGTCAGACCACACTGAAATCCTTTTTCCTCACAATGGAACAGAAAATTCAGGATACCAAGAGAGAGGGCTCAGTCAATAGCCTATCAGATGCGCTGCAAATACGGCCTAGTCTCACTGCGGCTGCTTTCGTCCTCTGCCCAAAGGGGGAATCTTAGCTCCCACTCCCACTTAGCTGACATTGTTCACGTGGCCGATGGTGGCAGGGAGACCACTGCAGGGGTGGCCTAGTCTAGAGCCTCGGGGGGGGGAGAGAGAGAGAGAGAGAGAGAGAGAGAGAGAGAGTGTGTGTGTGTGTGTGTGTGTGTGTGTGTGTGTGTGTGTGTGTGTGTTCCCAGGGGACTGTCACCACAGAGGGGTAGGGTTGGAAGACTATCTCATCCCTTTTATGACTTCTCTCAGGCCCTGGTGACATCCAGGCATTACTCTCTGACCTTTTTCTGGACCTCACGGGGCAGCTTTCTTCCTGTTCTGCACTAAAAACATAAAAAGGGAGCAAGCCTGATTTCTCAAAGATAGGTTTTTACCAGGGGATTTGTAGATATGTATTTTTTCTTCCTTCCTAATTTGCAGACTGTCCTTTGAAAAGAGCAAAGAAACCTTAGTGCCCTCTGCTTAAAAACAAGAGGGGATAGCCAGTCTTGAATCCCACTTGCCACCCTTAAGAATGAAAAAACCCTTTTGAGGCCTTGCTGGGGTCCCTACAGTCCCTATAGTCTTCCCAAAACACTGCCACAAAATGGGGACAGATAAAGTGCTAACACACCCTAATCCCTGCTCTCCCTCCCCAGCTTATTGCCCGAATCACTGACATTTTTGACGTGGAACCTAGTAAGATGTGTGTTGCCAGCCGCTCACATGCCTTTGCCACGGTGACCTTCACCCCGCAGACCATGCAGACCTACCAGTGTATCTTCGAGGCTACGTTGGATGGCTTGCCTAGGTACCAGCCCCCTCTCCTGCAGGCTGAGGATGGAATGTCATTCCTGGCACACCAGGCTGACAGGCCTCCATCGTCCTGTTCCCTGCAGCAACCTGACCAGGAACCGAAGCCTTGTGTTTGATATCGCTGGGGAAGGGAACCTCCCTCGGGTGACCATAGTGCGGCCAGTTCTCTGCAACCAGTATGGAAACCCCTTGCTCCTCTTCAAGAGGCTTCTGCTTGGTCAGTCAGAGAAGCTGCCTCTCATCCTCAAGAACAATGGCACCATCCCCGCCCAGGTACTGCGAGAGGTGAAGTATGGGATGGAAAGGGAGAAGAATGACTCAGAAGTAAGACTTTTAACATTGAGGTCTCTGCCATCCCTGATCTACTAGGACTTCTCTGATGTTCCTCATACATTAACCTGTGTAAGACGTGGGACACGCAGAGCTGAGTCAGCCATAGTGTCTGCCCTCAAGGAGTATAAGAAAGCAGATTACACAGCTCACTGATAGTTACTATGTGAAGCAGTGTGCAGGGATGTACCCTGAGCTGAGTGGGGAGGACTATGGGTATTCTTGGTGTCTTCTTTATCCTTCCCTTTTTTCTGTAACGAACACTGCATTTTTAATAAGGAAGAAACAAAAGAAACCTCAGTAGGAGTGAGAGATGCCACATCTCAAGGGACTCTTGGTTCAGCAATTAAATTGTGTTTTTATTTTTTTTTCTGTTAACATCCTTATTTTACCAAAAAAAAAAGAAAAAGAAAGTAATAAGTTGTGTAAGGTTTCTACAAAGAACTGTAGGACTTTTGAAAATGATCTACTCCCATCTAGGGGAATCAAGGAAAATTTCACTATAAAATGACATGGAAGCTGGGCATTGCAGGACAACTGGGTTTCAGGAAGGGGGCATGGCACTGAGTGCATCCCAGCTGGAGAAAGAAAACTATTCAGACAAAGGCACAGAAGCAAAAAATGTGTCCAGTACAAAACAGGAACTAGGAAGCACCCAGCTCCGTGAGAGCACAGGGGATAGAAGAGCACCGGGAGATAAAAATAGAAGGGTAGAGTAAGGACAACTCGCGGGAGGCTTTGGATTCTCTCTACATTTTAAACCCTACAACATGTTCTTACTGTCTTGTTGGGGTGTTTTTTTTTTTAAAGATTATTTATTTATTTCAGAGAGAGAGAGAGAGAAAGCGAGAGAGCCCGAGCAGGGACAGAGGGGCAGAGGCAGAGGGAGAAGGAGACTCCCTGCTGACCAGGGAGCCCGATTTGGGGCTCGAACCTAAGACCCCGGGATCATGACCTGAACCGAGAGGAGACGCTCAACCGACTGAGCCACCCAGGCGCCCCTCACTGTTGGGTTTTGTTGTTCATACAGTTAAGGCTCATTTAGATTGACCCACAGACTTATCATTTTTATTGCACTTCACTCCTCCATTTCCATCTGTCCATCTGAGATCCTTTGCCTACCCCCTGAAGAATAGCGTGTACTATTTCCTCAGTGCAGGTCTGCTGGTGGCGAATTCTCTCAGCTTGTATTTGAAAAATCTCCATTTCGGGCGCCTGGGTGGCTCAGTCGTTCAGCGTCTGCCTTCGGCTCAGGTCATGATCCCAGAGTCCTGGGATCGAGCCCCGCATCGGGCTCCCTGCTCTGCAGGAAAGTCTGCTTCTCCCTCTCCCACTCCCCCTGTTTGTGTTCCTGTTCTTGCTGTCTCTCTCTGTCATATAAATAAATAAAATCTTTAAAAAAAAAAAAAAAGAAAGAAAGAAAGAAAGAAAGAAAAATCTCCATTTCTTTTTTTTTTTCATTTTATTATGTTAATCACCATACATTACATCATTAGTTTTTGATGTAGTGTTCCATTATTCATTGTTTGCGTATAACACCCAGTGCTCCATGCAGAACGTGCCCTCTTTAATACCCACCACCAGGCTAACCCATCCTCCCACCCCCTCCCCTCTAGAACCCTCAGTTTGTTTCTCAGAGTCCATCGTCTCTCATAGTTCGTTTCCCCCTCCGATTCCCCCCCTTCATTCCTCCCTTCCTGCTATCTTTTTTTTTTTAACAAATAATGTATTATTTGTTTCAGAGGTACAGGTCTGCGATTTCAGTGTCATTTTTATTGGCTATAGACCTCTCAGCTGGCAGTTGTTCTCTCTCGGCAAATGAGAGCTTTCATCCCAGTGTGTTCTGGTGTCCGCTGTCGCTGCTGAGACGTCAGCTATGTCTACCATGTTCTCTTAAGGTGATCTTTGTCCTCTGACTTTCTTTGTTTAACACTTTCACTTTGTGTTCATCTTCTGTGGTTTCGTTATGATGTGCCTAGGTATGGATTTCTTTGCATTTATCCCTCTTGGAATTCACCAGGCTTCTTGATTCTGCAATTGATGTCTTCAGTCACTTTTGGAAAATTCCAAACATGTCTTGAAATAGTGCTCCTATTCCATTCTGTCTCATCTCTCCTTCTGGGAGGCCAATTCAGTGTGTGGAAGACCTTCCCCCGTTCCCTCTCTGTCTCACCACTCACTGCATTTTCCATCCATTTTTCTCTGGGCTCCATTCTGCATAATTTCTTGGGACCTATCTTCAGCTCATTAACTTTCCCTTTAGCTGTATCTAATCTGTTATTAAACCTTCCATTGAGTTCTTAAGTTATTACATTTTTCAGTTCTAGAAGTTCTATTAGGCACCTTTTCAAATACACATCATCAGTTTTTAAGATTTCTGGTTTTGTGATAAAATTGTCAGACTTGGCTTTATTTCTTGAACATAGTAATCGCGACCATTTTGACATCTATACCTGGTCATTCCAAAATCTGGATTTCCTGTGGGTCTTTTTCTGATATCTGCTATTTCTGCTCATTTTTGCCATGTTGTCTTTTCTCCTCGTGTGCCTGGTTATCTTCAATCCTGTGTTGAGTATTATACTTGAAGAATTATTTAGAAATAATACTAAGGATGATGTTCTTTTTCTTTAGAGACAATTTTCCTTTGCTTCTGCCAAGTACTTTGGGACATTTAGAAACTAAGGATCATCTAAAATTAGTTTTAGGGCTTGATATTTCCTGGATATGACTCGGAGCAGGATTTCTACCCTTGGGGGAGCTGGGTTTGGTCCTCTCAGCAGGTCCTTTGGGGTCCCAACCTACAGGAAAGAAAACACCCACCTTTCACAAGACTTTTGCCCTCTTAACACCAAGAGGCCCTCAAAAACACAACTGAGCCTCCCACATACCTCTTCTAGACTAGCAAACACTCGAAGTCAAAAACAGCCCAGAAATGTAGGCTAGACTCTCTGGTTTCCCATGCTCTCCCAGATCTTGGTCTGGCTACTCTTCATTATCTTCTTAGCTCTGTGATGCTTTAAAAAGTCTGTTGGTCTTGTTGTTGTTGTCCTATTTTTTTGTTTGTTTTGAGTCCCCATTACCTACTTTGTTTTCATTGTTACCTGCGTTTTTTCCATTACTGTAGCTTTATAAAATGTTCTAGCATCTAGTTTAATAAATTCCTGCTTACCCATTCCCCATTTTTCTAATTTTTCTTAACAATTTTTACATATCTATTCTCTCAGATGAACTTCAGATGTCATTTTATAATGTTCCTCAAAAAATCCAATTGGGAATCCTGTGAATTATTTGGGAAGAATTTCTTTTTCTTTTTTTTTTTTTTTTTTTGGTTTTATTTATTTATTTGACAGAGAGAGACAGCGAGAGCAGGAACACAAGCAGGGGGAGTGGGAGAGGGAGAAGCAGGCTTCCCGCCGAGCAGGGAGCCCGATGCGGGGCTCGATCCCAGGACCCTGGGATCATGACCTGAGCCGAAGGCAGACGCTGAACGACTGAGCCACCTAGGCGCCCCAAGAATTTCTACTTTTAGAGTATGTAGGCTCTCAGGAGCAACATTTAGAATTCCCATCCATTTACCTAGATTTTTTTTATTATGTCAGTTTTTTTCATATGACTCTTCCATATAGTTTCTTACTAAGATTGTTTCTAAACATATAATTATTTTTTATGTCAGAAGCTTCCTATGTAGTATCACTATTTCTTTCTTCTTTTGGCCTCATTTCTTATATTGTTCAATTGTATTTATGATGGTACTAGCATGACTGTCTTCTAAAACTGTCTGTTGATTTCTCATACCTAAAATCAGATATATGGCTTTAGTTTTTGCATCAGCTACGGTGGTCCAGAAAACATCCCTTTTCTCCACCCAAGCCAGAATCCCACTTTGGTTTTCTTTTTAACTCAGCAAGCTGCTCAATATGACGTTATCAGGCAACTGATGCATTACCACCTAGGAGATACTGGTTTTTAGGAACTCATATTTATGTAAGCCTTTATAGCATGATGAGTATTCATTTCCATTTTATTAGTCTAGAGTATATTTTACAGCTGCCTCTGTCAATAGCAGAGGCCTTGGCAAGCCCATTTTGACACTACGTTGCTGGGTGATCTGGAAAGTCACCTCTACTCTCTGGACCTCCAGTTCCTTACTTGGATAATAAGGGCTGAACTAAACCTTCACTTTGCTCCCCAGGTCTAATGTTTATTTTATTCAATTCAAAAAAGTGAGCGCTGGGCACAGTGACTTTTTGGGTACTTCCCAAACAGCACCGTATCTCAATCTTGACTCAATCTAGACTCAAAACCCATGAGCAGCCTGTAAGCTTAACACTCGACCTTGCTTTCCTTCTGCCAGCTGCATGTTGATCTGAGGGACCAACTAGGCGTCTTCTCCCTGAAAGGGACCCTCACCACGTCCTACATCTATATCACAGAGGAGAACAAACCACATGCAAAAGGTAGGTAGGGGGAGTATAGCTTCTAGAGGGTGATGGGTCCCAGGAGCTGTTGTATTAGGGAACTAATAAGGACCCAGCCAGATTAGGATGTCCGGTCTCATCACCAATGGCCTCTCTAGGTAAGGCTCATTCCCACACTAAGGCTGCCCTCCCCTGAGTCAGGATCTTTTTGGTTACATCTTCCTGGTTCTAAATCTCATGTCTCTCTCTTCTCTTTGCAGCAAAGAAAGCTCACACGGCCTCCCTGGTTGTTCCTCCTGGGAACACAGCTGGATTCGATGTCGTCTTCCAATCCCAGAAGGTTGGGAGAATGGCAGGCACCATCCACTTGTCAGTGATCAACAACCAGTATGAGGAGACAATCATCCACATGGTGGGAGAGGGTTACGAGGATGACATCACCTTGGGCAACATCCATGGGCTGGTGGTTTCCAGCAGCCCTGAGGCCCCAGAGATCTCTGAGATCATTGAGGAAAATACTATGGAAGACTTGGTAGCAGGTGAGAGAAACATGAGTGAGGTATTGACAACTATTGGCTCAGGTCGTTTTAAATAAGAGTGAAATTTAAATAACAGCTCAGCCAGCTTCCTAGGAATTTAGGAAAGCATCTCCTCTTCCAAACTGTATGCCCTGTCATTCATGGCTCAGACAATGCCTTCAATCATGTGTTCCCTCAAGGAACATTTATTGAGCATCAGTATGCATGTACCAAGCACTATGCTGAACCCTGGAGTTGCAAAGAGTAAGAAGAGAGTCTCTGCCTTGGGGAGCTTATAGTTTTAGCTAATTCCAGTTTAGCTAACAAGTGAAATTCAAAATTCAAATTCCAGATTAGCTAAGTGAGCACGTATCTCTCTAGTTTTCCCCATGTCTTTCAGCTGGCTTATATCGGCATTG
Organism: Neomonachus schauinslandi; assembly: GCF_002201575.2. Taxonomy (NCBI): domain Eukaryota; kingdom Metazoa; phylum Chordata; class Mammalia; order Carnivora; family Phocidae; genus Neomonachus; species Neomonachus schauinslandi. The sequence continues at coordinate 46,252,444 of NC_058418.1, forward strand.
TCTCTTTCATGGGAACCATGTATCCTAGACATTCCAAGAGAAACCGTGGGCTTCTTTAATTAAAGAAGGCATAGGTTTGTGCCACCTCTAGAACCTCATCCTCTATAGCCTCCCTACTCAGTGCAGTGTCTGAGGACCCACAGCCTTAGCAGCACCCGGGAGCTTGTTAGAAATGGGAATGGCAAAGCCCACCCCAGCACCTCAGGCCTACTGAACCCGAGTCTGAATTTTAGCAAGATCCCTCGGTGACTTGTATGTATATTAAAGCTTAAGATGTGCTCCTCTGCGGTCCCCCAAGCATGCAGCTTCATTTGGTTGAATATATTCTTCGGGGTAGGAGAAAATTTATTTTATCATTATTATCAAAAAGCACTTGTTGGGCGCCTGGGTGGTCAGTCATTAAGCGTCTGCCTTCGGCTCAGGTCATGATCCCAGGGTCCTGCAATCGAGCCCCGCATCGGGCTCCCTGCTCCGCGGGAAGCCTGCTTCTTCCTCTCCCACTCCCCCTGCTTGTGTTCCCTCTCTCGCTGTGTCTCTCTCTGTCAAATAAATAAATAAATCTTTAAAAAAAAAAAAGCACTTGTTAAGCACCCTAATATGTAGCTAATTGGTATGAAGTGAGTTACAAACACATCATCATTTTTCTAGGAGCCTTATTATAATGCTAGAATGTAGCATTGGACAGTCTATATGACATGGCTTAAAATCAACACTCCTCGTATATATGGTGTTTCATCCCTGTTTGTGGCTACCAGGTGACATCTCTCTTGTCAGGGGTCAAGCAGAAGCCAGCATTGAATCCTAGTTCAGAAATCAGATTCCAGGGGCACCTGGGTGGCTCAGTCATTAACCGTCTGCCTTCGGCTCAGGTCATGATCCCAGGGTCCTGGGATCGAGCCCCACATCAGCCTCCCTGCTCCGCAGGGAGTCTGCTTCTTCCTCTCCCACTCCCCCTGTTTGTGTTCCCTCTCTCACTGTGTCTTTCTCTGTCAAATAAATAAATAAAATCTTAAAAAAAAAAAAAGAAAGAAATCAGATTTCATACTTATAATAGGGTTACCAGGTTTAGAAAATCAGGATGCAGGAGTCCCTGTTAAATTTGAATTTCAGATTTAAAAAAAAAAAAAAAGAGTCTTTTTATTATTTGTGTGTCCCAAAATATTGTATGGGACATACTGATACTAAAAATTACTCATCAATTATCTATGGTTCGAGTTTAACAAGGACTTTTGTATTTCATCTTATTTTAACACTTAATAGTATTTTTTCAGCAAACAAATGGAGTTGGGGACCTATATTTTCTCTTGGACATGAGGGCCAAGGTGGATGGATAGATGGTTGGACGAATGAACAGGTAGACAAATAGATTTCCTAAGGAGGGAAAGCTTAAGCTAAGGACTCCAAATTTTTCCAAAATAATCATCAAAGGAGGGAGGGATGCATGAGGGTGAGGCCCCATGTCTTTCAGGTGCTGCCTCCTCAGGGAAGTGAGCCTTAGGAGGGGGCCAGGGAGGACTCACGGATCTTCTGCTTCTGTCCACAGCTGCACTGGTGGACCACATCCAGTTTGGGGACTGCCACATTGGAAACAGCTATAACGTGAGCTTCACAATCACAAACCACAGCCAAGTGAACGTGGTACGGTTTGAATGGCCCCCTGTAGCTACAGTTTCCTTTTCCCCACAGGTAAGTGAAAGCCATTCACCCTTTTCAGGACTTCCTTAGGCATAAGCCAACCCTAATTTGATTGTCTGTCTGTTCCCATGAATACATGGGATGGGATGGATGGCTCTCAAGCTGAGACAGCCCAAGAACCATCCCTTACTCAGACCAGGTGCCAGAGGATACTGTTCATATCTCCTCTGGTCTAAGAACAGAGAATAAGTTCTGCCGAGATGGTTGCTAGGCTGATGTTGAGGAATTCCATGGAAGCCTGCATGGATGAAGACAGGTCGCAGTCTTCCCATCCCAGAGTGCAGACCTGTGTCCCCCAAGGTGTGTGTTCACTAGAGCATTAGTCCTGCAAATGTGGTTCACTAAAAGCTAAAATGGGTGTAGTGGGTTCTGTGGACAACTGAGATTTAGCAAATTTGCATATCACATCTTTCTCTTAGAGGTGCTCAGTGCCATGCAACATACTAAAACCTAGTTACCTTTGTTTTACCTGGAATTTTCTGACCCCTTCTTTTAGCATCTCACAGCACACGTTTTATGAATTGCTGACCAAAGCTCAATGTCACACAAGGCCTAAAACAATGTGGTAGCAGATCTAGTCTCTGGCTAGTTGTTGTTTTTCATAGTTCACTTTTGAGTTCCCAGGACAATGGATACACCCAGATGTATCCACTGTCTCCTGCACTGTTTTGGTCACCAGGTCTGTCAAGCATAGTTAGGGGAAGAGAGCAAGGAGAGTAGGGGACCCCACCTTGTCACCTTTTTTTTTATTTTTTTAAGGAGACTCCATGCCCAGTGTGGAGCCCAACACAGGGCTTGAACTCACAACCCTGAGATCAAGACTTGAGCTGAGATAAGAGTTGGACACTCAACTGACTGAGCCACCCAGGCACTCCCTTTGTCACTTTTGAATATTTGAGTGCTCTCAGGAAGTTTTGCTTCCTGGAGGGATGTAAAGTGTCAGTCAAATCAGGCAGAGATAAGCTTCAGTTAGTCCATTTAGTGCACCCACGTGCACACACACTAGTGCATATTATCCCCCACCCTGCCACACACAAACATTTGTGGCCTTGGGAAATACTAAGCTTTCTTCTCCCTTCACTTTCCAGTGGATGGAGAGTTTTTAGATCTGTCAGAAACATGATAGGACTACTATATATATATATATATATATATATATATGTATGTGTTTATATATGCTAAACCATCAATGATTTTATGCTATAGACCAAATTAGATTTCCTATTTATCTGGTATACTTCAGTGAATCTCAGCCTTTCTGGACTCAGGACTCCTTTACCCAATTAAACATTATTGAGGAACCCAAAAAAGCTTTTGCTTATGTGGGTTATGTCTATTGATATTTACCATATTAGCAATTAAAACTGAGAATATCTGAAAACATGTATTTATCCATTTATTTTATTTTATTTTATTAGTTAATCACCATACATTACATCATTAGTTTTTGAGGTAGTGTTCCATGATTCGTTATTTGCATGTAAAGTGCTCCATTCAATATGTGCCCTCTTTAATACCCATCACCAGGCTAACCCATCCCCCCAACCCCCTCCCCTCTAGAACTCTCAGTTTGTTTCTCAGAGTCCATAGTTATCCATTTTTAAATAATAAATTCATTAATGTTAATATAAATACCATATTTTTATGAAAATGGCTATGTTTTCCAAAATAAAAAAATTAGTGAGAGAAGAGTGGCATTATTTCACAGTTTTACAAATCTCTTTAATATCTGGCTTAATAGAAGTAGCTAGATTCTCCTATTTGCTTTTCCATTTGATCTGCTACAATATTGTATGTCATGTAACCTCTAGAAAGTTCCATTGTATACTCATGAGAAAATGAGAGTGAAAAAGTCAACTAACATCTTAATATTATGATGAAAGTAGTTTTGACCTTGTGAACTCCTGAAAAGGTCTTAGGGGTCCCAAGGGTCATCTGATCACACTCTGAGAACTGCTAATGTACTGTGTGCATCTGTCCCTGATTCATAAAGGTCATATTGATGAAGAAGCACAGGTAGTTAAGAGCATGGTACCTGGCTCCATACTGTCGGGGGCTCAGTCCAGCTCTTCCAATATTCATGGGAGGACCATGAAAAAGTTTTAAGTTTCCTTGCCTATAAAATAGGGGAAATGGCTGTATATCTCATAGGGTTGTTGTGGGGATTAGCAGAATTGTGTAAAGGTTTAGAATAGTGCCTGAGGCAAGTAACAGTTTGATGAATATTAGCTGCTTTTGTTTTTAGGCTTGTATTTCTATCTAAGAACCTCTTGTGTGTATTTAAGACCATCTACATAGGCAGGTTTAAATGTTGTATTTTTTGCCAAGACTTTTGGCTCTACCCCTTCTCTAGAATATCACCATCAGGTAGCAAAAGTCCTCAAGCTTGGATTCCCAAAAACACTAATGCCAGGCTCTTCTCCAGATTGGCCACCTCCACCCTGGGTGTGCCAAGGACATAGTGGTGACCATGAAGTCAGACGTGCCCATCAATCTGAAGAAGATGGGGGCCAAGTGCAAGCTGTCCAGGATCACGTTTCAGCTCCCTGCAGACCAGATCCCCGACTGGGATGACCGCATGCGCACGGTCAAGTGGGTGGATGTGCTCAGAAACCCACCCGGGACTTTGACTACAAAACGAAAGGTGAGTGAGGACGTCAGGCACAGATTTGCCATGGCTGGGGGCCTGCTGCTTTCCACTTCAGTGTCTCATCATTGCCTTCCTTCACACACAAAAAAGTTTCCCATTCTACTTGACCTTGATTTCAGAAGTGACAAACTGAACTTACAAGCATGCCGCCTGCCAGCCCCACGACCCACACATCTTGATGCGTCCAGCTTTAGTTTCAGTCTGCAGCAAGTTCTCCCACCTTCTTCAGCAGCACCGTGCCTAGCCTTTCGGTCAGTTCCTCTTTCCCTCGGGCGTCCAGAATTAGATTAGTTAGAATCTCTGGTTCATGACCGACTCTCATCTGTGATCCAAGCCTGCCCTTCTTTTAATTAGTCCTTGGTTGGTTTCTTTTGAATGGTAGAATAAACAGAGATGAACTCACACCCAACATAGGAAGTAGAACATGGATTACCCGTATGCTTCTCAGCCATTCCATCCCCCTGCCTCCTATCTTAAACACAATCACCATCCTGAATCTCATTTACTTATTCCCTTGGTTTTTGGTTTTTTCTTTTTTTTTTTAACCTATGCATTCGAAAAGGCATACTGTTTAGCTGTAGTTTTTAACTTTAGTTTTTGAAAAGGTTAGATTGCTTGTGACCCATATTGTTGCATGTGGCTATAGTATACCCACTTTCACTGCTATATAAAATTCCATTATTATTATTTATCATTCATTCTTCTTTTGAAAATTATTTGCAATTTTGCTATCATGCACGGTGTTTCTGTGAACATTACTGTTCATGCCAAATGGTGTTCATTTGCAAAAGTTTATATTCTTAGAAGTGAAATTGCCAAGTCATAGGATATGTGAATTTCAGCTTTCCAAGGTAATTCTCAAATGTTTTCCAAATGGCTGTACCAATGTATGCTCCTGGCAAAGGCATCTTACTGATCCACACTCTCTCCACAACTTGGCATTGCCAGACCTCTTGATTTTTATCATTTAAGTGAATGGGAAATGGTCTCATTTGGGGGCTACTTTGCATTTCCCTAACCACTGATAAAGTTGAATATGTCTTCATGTGATTATTGGCCATGCTAGTTATCTCTTATATAAATGCCTTTTGCCTATTTTTCAGTTCTGATGCTTGTCCTTTGTATGAGTTATTTTATTTTTGATAAACTCTGCTATTCCTTCCTATTATTTGTCTGCAAACATCTTCACCAAATTTAAAGCTTATCTTTTCACTTTCTTTGATGTATCTTTTGACGAACAAAAAAAATTCTTAATTTTGATATAGTCACATTTATTAATCTCATCTTCTATATTTATTATTTTTTGTGTCTTATTTTTAAACCCTTCCCTACCAGGGAAGAGAAAATGTGCATTTTTTTTTTTTTAGGTTTAAGAACTTTGCTGTTTATATTTAAGCCCTTGGCCCGCTTGGATTTTATGTATGGTGTGAGGCAAGGATCCAATTTCATAGTTTTCCATCTAGATAACTAACCTGGCCAAATCCCTTTTTTTGTTTAGCCCTTATGTTTCCTAGTGATCTGCCATGGCTCCCTTGTCATCTAAACTTCATACATACCTAGGATGTTTCTTGTCTCAGCATTCTACTTCATTGTCAATTTGTCTACCTCTCTGCCAGTTTTACCCTGCCTCGGTTTCTGTAGCTTCACAATCAGCCTTGATATCTGGAAGGGAAGTCCCTTTTCCATACTGTTTTGTTCTGAAGTGTTTTAGTTATTCTTGGTCCTTTATTTTTCTATCTAATTTTGGAATCCACTAACCAAGTACTGTGGAAACCCTAATGGAAACTTGATTGGAATTGGATTGCATCCATAAGTCAGTTTAGGAAAAATTAACAATTTTATAATATTAGTTTGTCCTTTCTATTAACAAATTTTATCTCTTTATTTAGGTCTTCTTTAAGATTTTTTTCCTAGTATTCAGATTCTTTAATAGTATTAGGACTCTTCGGGCTTTTGATTTGTTCTTGAGTCAATTTTATTAAATTATTTTTCTAGGAATTTGCCCTTCCACTAGGTTTTCATATGTATTTTCATAAAATTATTTATAATATTTTCTTATCATCTGTTTAAATCTGTAGGATTGGTGGTGATGTCCTCCTTTTCATTTTTGATATTGGTTATTTGTTTTCAATTAGCAATAATCGCGCCTCAGATAAACCTCATTGGCTACGATACTGCCACTGTGCAAAGCTTGATATTGGTTATTTGTATTTATTCATTTTTTTCTTGATCAATCTTACCAAAGACTTTTTAAGTCATTCCAAATAAGCAATTTTTGGCTTCACTGGTCCTCTCTGTTTCTGATTTATTTTCGATTTCATTAATATCTGTCCCTATCTTTATGATTTCCTTTCTTCTGCCTTCTTCTGAGTCCATCTAACCAAAAAACTCATGTCTCTGCAATCCTACTACTCTCAGTAATTTGTTTCCTTCCCCATTTAAGGGTCATTTAGGTTTGCTTGAATCATTTATTCTGGAACTTGAGTTAATTTGCATGGGTAAAATATAGTACTGTGCTCCCCCACAGCCCTTTATTCCTGTGAGTCAACTGGCTCCACCTTTGTTACAGGTGATAGAGACAGACCCTGAGCCCACCCATTCTGTAGTAGAAGAGAACTATCGAGAACTGCATCTTCAGATCAGTGCCAATGTGAATTACGCTTCGTATGGATGCCAAACAAGCAACGTGCACTTTAAAGAAACGCTGGTTTACCAGACCCGAGTGTTTGAGTGAGTCCTCGAGAGCCCCCCACCCTCACAGAGAAGCTCTTTGATTTTATCATTTGCCCCCACTCCACCACACATTTATTCAGTGTCTACAACAGCACATACCAGGCATCAGAGCCGCGTGGCACACATCAGAGTAACTCTGCGGCTGCAGTGAATCCTTCAGGCCCACAAAGCTATGGAAGTTCACGCTTGAAATCAAGATACAGGCCAGGAAACACAGTCCGCCGGGGAGGAGGGGCAGCATCTGGCCATCAGCTTCAGTGGGGACCGTCCTTGCAGTAACAGTTCACACCACAACCCAGTAACAGTTCTTTTCTCCCCAACCCCAGGTCACAGTTGGACAATATCCATACTGATGGCAATGGGTCCATCTCAGCTTCGAAGCCCCACAGCCTACAGAAGGCAACACTCCTCATAACCCTTCCATAGGTACAGCTTCTAGGATCCCTGTAGGGGACATGCCCAGTTACAAGAGTCACTACACTCAGAGAACCCCAAAGCTATGGCTTCCCTCCAGGGAATTATAATTCCCCCCAGACCAGATGCAATTTACCAATCAGGGGTCATTTTTACTATAAACAACGTTGCCTAATGATACAACTTTATATTTCTCCTTTATCAGGTTTCCAGGGCAACAGAGCTAAAAAGTTCATTCAAAGTTAAAATTGTCCTTAGAAAGAAAGAGTTATGTGAACTCACACATGGGAATGCAGGATTTTGTGGGTCCCCCTCTTAAGGAGCTCATGGTGGGCAGTGGGGGGATGGGTGAAAATAGGTGAATTGATGGTTGCAGGGTGGTGTCCTGTGTGTGCTGTGAAAATACCTAAAGCAGACCAAGATGTGGGGAGAATGAGGAAGCAGACAGCATATAAGGGAAGACGTCCCAGATGAAGCAGTGCCTCTGTTGAATTGTGGAGGATGAACAGGAGGTAGCCAGGTGAAGAAGTGAGTGGGAAAAAAGGGCCTTCTAGGCAGAGAGGGCATCATATACAAAGACAAAGACTATTCTTTGAGAATTACAAGCACAAAAATTAAACCACTGACCTTTCAACTTTGTAAGAATTAGTAATTAACTTGTTCAACTCATCTTGCCTTTGTTACACTTTACATGTTCTCTCAAATTATTATAGAACCAAACGAGATAAGGTAGGAAGGGGGACCTTCTGCTGATACCTATTTTACCTAAAGCAGGGGTTGGCAAACTGTGGCCCATGGACCAAAGCCAGCCAGCTGCCTATTGTTGTAAATAAAGTTTCTTTTGGCCACAGCCATGCCCATCTGTTTATGTGTGGCCTGTGGCTGCAACAGTGAAGTGAGTAGTTGCTGCAAAGACCTATGGTACACAAAGCCAAAAAAACGTGCTATCTTGCCCTTTGTAAAAAAAGTTTTCCAATCCCAATCTAAACCAAGAATTTTTTTTTTATCAAAAGTATTCTGTACCACCAAGATTTCTGTACTTTATAAAAATTTTCTTTAAGATAATGACCAGTGCTCATACTTGTACACAATAAACACAAGCTCCTGGAGTCAAAGCACTTGACTTTGGATGTACCTGCCTGGTCTACCTGGATTGGATAATGGAAACCTAATCCTTACACCCTACCACACCCCACTCCCAAACTTTCAATTCCTACCACTTCCCAAAAACTAGGAATAGCCACTTGTGTTTCTTTCTCTAACACAATCAGTTTCTTGTGTCAAGGCCTCATCCTTCTGCTGTGATTGTGATCAAGTTTAAAAGTGGTTCCAGAAAAAGCTTCTATCTCCTGTTCTTATCTTAGATGCAGGGAAACTTGAGGCAAGAAAAGGCTCCACTAATTCAGAATTTGAGACAAGTCTCAGCCAGTGAAGGAATCTCAGGCCGGGGTCAAACAGCCTCTGACCACAGGGACATTGTTTCTCTCCACAGGTGGGAGATGATTCAGGAAGGGAGGGACTGTGGAATTTGCACCTAAAGAAGATACCATCATGGGAAACACATTTTGATTCCTCTCTCATGGAAATGTTTCAGGGTTACAGCAATGCAGGCTGAGAGCTCATTGCAGAGGGTACTGGTGTGTCAGACGATTTTCAGTGCTAAACCTTTGGATATTTTTACTTTTATATAGCTATGTATATATTCTACGTGTTTTAGAAGAAAATATAACTAACATAGCAAATGCATGATGTCAGATAAAATGTTTAAAACTTGCCTTTTGAAAAAATGTTTAAGAAACACGGTGATGACTTAAAAAGTTAAGTAACAGTATAGATGATGTGCAGACAGGGAAAACATCATTGACAGCACATTTCTCAAATCCATTCTCTGATCTATCTGCAGGTTTGAACTGATTAATTCAGGAAATGTGCAGCTGGAATTCAACTGGGTCTCAGAAGAGACTACAAAGGCTGTCAGTTTTGCAATGCCAGATAACCAAGGTAAACATGATGATAGGCAAAACCCAGGGCTTGAACTGAGTCCCCAGTTAGTAGGAGAGCCTTGTTCATGGAGCATTGAGCACTGCTCCAATGGCCCTCTCAGTAGCCAAGGAGAAGCAGAGCAAATGTCTCATGGTGTCTGCAGAGCCAAACGGGCCTGAGAAACTCAAGAGCTGACCTCTGTCCTCCTGGAGCCTGGACCCTGGCCACAGAGCCCTAGGAATCCTGTTTTTCAGGCCTTAGCCTCTTGGGACATTACAGACCCTTGCAGAAGCTATGAACTCTCTCCCCAAGAAAATACATACCCGTACCCAATTTGACACACATAAAGTACTTGGGAAAGGGCTCAACACTTGGTGGACAAATACTCATTACTGTTGTTGCAGTTTTGGAGATTCACAGACCTTTTGAATGGGCCCTTATCCATGGGACCCCAGATTGTGAACCCCTAGTTTAAAACAATGATTCTCCAAAAATTATGTTCACAGCCCATTATTCTTGAGGCAGAAGACCCAGAGACATCTCCTTGACCCACCCCCTTGAGCCAAAAGGAAAAACTTTAGAAACTTGATAGAATTCATAGAAGTATTTTCATGAGTCTCTTACGAGAGATATGAGCCAATTCCTTACCCCTAGTGCCCAAAATTAAGTGTACCTGCTAGAAGAGGTGAGCCCACAGACCCCACAGAGGGTCCCTCAGGACCTGTGAGTGGCCTGCCTTCTACCTGCCCTCCCACTGCAAATGCAGAATATCACTGGCTGTCTCTGTTGGCCCCCAGGTTCCTCTCAAAAAGACCAACTTAGCCAGGGCACACTGCACACGGTCAGCACCCTGGACAGTGCCGTCGACAACTGGAATGAAGTTTCCCTGCCACCCTTCTCTGTGGAGCCCTCCTCAGGCACTGTGCCTGCAGGGAAGACTCAGAAGCTCAAAGTGAAATTCTCCCCGCTGGAGGTTGGAGACTTCGAGGGCAATCTTTTCTGCCAGTAAGGAGACGTGCTCCCCAGAACAAAGCTCTGCAACTCCTATCCTCTCTTCTGTCCCACCACTACCATCATTCTGTCCAGCCTTTCGCCCCCTCCACAGCCCCCAAACTGTCACATTTCTCTTTGGGAAGATTCAAAGGGGCCAGGATTTGGAAGATAAGGAGAATTGGGTCTTTTGTATTACTCACCAACACTCTCTAGACTCTTCAGCCGCATTCAGAATTCCACTGAGCAACAAAATGGCTGACAGATAGATGGGTTCCAGTCCTTGGGCACATATGAACTTAAAAAAACTTTCTGGTACCTTTTCTGAGACTTGGTTTCCTCATGTAGAAAGCAAACAAGAATACCCACCTTGTACAGTCACCATGAACATTAAATGAGTCAATTCAAGTGAAGACTTAGCACAGAACCTGGCACACAGTAATCATAGTACACCCACATGGTGGTAGTGGAGGCGGTGGACCTGATACATCAGTTAGGAATAGAGGGGGCCCACACCCAATTCGAGAAAAGCCAATCCAGTAACTTCTAGCAATGAAAACCTCTGATGTGCTTTCCCAGGAAAGCTCCATGCAGGACACCCACCATACAGAGGAACTGTATGAACCCTGGCATGGGGTAGCAAGACCTATGTGAGCCATAAGAGCCTTGTGGAGCCCCTGCAATCCACCGCAGGGACCCCTCCTATGTCTGGGCCACCTAAACTTGGTGCTGGGGCTAAGTCTGCTCACATCCAGTTCACCTTCTCCGAGGACCTCAGGCTACTCTTTTAGGATTTCTCTGTCAATGTTCATACCCCAGGAGATGCCTATGAGAGGACCCAGAGGGTAAGACTCTCTGCTCAATTTACAGCAGGGAGATTTTGTCACCACTACTGGAGGGATAACCTGGGGCCACACTTTGATACAGACAAGGAGCCAGAATTCAGCCTCCTTCTCCTCAGCCCATTCATGCATTCATCCACTCAACAGTTAATGAATGAACACCTACCATGTATCATGCACTATGCAGGGACTAAGATTATGTTGTTGACCAGGACAGACCAATGTCTGCTTTCATGGAGCTCACATTCTGTTGGACGTAATAATTCATTTCCACCCAACTCAGAAAGCAACGATTGATTTAAAAATAAGTAAGAATAAATAACCTTATCCTCTCAGGATTCCCAACCTGCCGCCTGGAGAGCAAGGTCCAGTCCTATCAACCAAAGGGCGGAGCTTCTTGCCCTTCTGCCATTTTGACCTGAAACACTCCGACTACATCAGCGGTCATCGGCGCAACTCAGATCTCCGAGGGCCTAGTGGTGGGCCTCTGGACTCAAACACCCGGGTGATTGAGTTCACCAGTGTGGGCATAGGAGGGAAGAGTCTTCGGTGAGTTGCCTAGGTTTGCATCAGTTGAGTTCCTATCAGTCATTCCTTCTACAGAACGTAGAGGAAGAATTCAGGGAAGTCAATGAGGCTAATTCCTAGAAGCAGGCTTGAACTACTGGGGTTGGACTTCGGGGAACTGCTCCAGTAAGAAAGCTAGATTTTGTCTCCTTAGCATCAACACTGGGGAAACTCTGGAAGACATAAACATGGAATCCCTGACCACCACCTTAACCACAGAGGATCACCGGGACAGAAGCACCCTGGGCATCATTATTACTCCAAAGTCCAAAACTCTATCCATAGTCTGGAGTCCCAATTGAGATGCAGTTTTCATTTCTATGGTAATGAAGTGCCCAGACAAGTTCTACTTCCCAGATAGGGGGACTGTGCTAGGGAAGGTGGTTAAGAAAGTTTCTCTTATTCCTCAACCCCCTGTTTCACTCTCTGCTATCAATTCTTCCCCCTCGACCAGGACTTTTACAATCCTGAACCCCACTAATAGCACTTACACCTTCTGCTGGATCTCCGAAGAAACTGAAAGTCTCCAGAACCCTCCAGCCTTCACATGCCTTACAGAAAAGGGCCTTGTCCACCCGGAAAAGAAAGCTGAGGTGTGTGTGTGAATGAAGACCACCCAACCAAGGACTGTAATCATTCTCTCTCTCTCTCTGCATAACATGTGTGCTGCAGACCATAGGTAGAATGAGGGAGAACAGCCCAAGTATGCATCAGTCAATAAGTATTTCCTGAGTGGCATAGACATTAGGCAGTCCTCATGAACAGGACAGACCTGAGCTCTCTTGGTTGGCCATGGAGAGATGGAGAGCTCTAGCATTTGCAGTTTTAAAAACTGAAACTATTGAAGTGGGGAAGGAGAGCTGGGCACTAATGGGCACTAGGACCCATAGAGTAACAGGAAGACTTATTTTTTTCCCCAAGGGACTGACAGTGGTAAAAGGATACAGATGTGTTTTTACTTGGTCGGGCCAAAGGGCAAAACAGAAAAGTAAGTCCTGTCCCACAGCTCGGTCCTCATGTTTACGCAGTGGTAATGGGTATGGGGTCAGGTTTAATGAAGCATGAATTCATTGGCCAAAACAGATCTATAGGCCCCATATCCTGTAAGTTCCACAGAGAATCTCGGAGGCAGAAATAAATCCATGAAATAGAAATTATGAATTCAAATGCCTTCAGGAAGGTCCCACAAATGAATGGAGCAAGCCAAGGGAACAATGACAGGGAATGCTGAGCCCAGGACTGGCTGGCTGCCGTGTTTCTCTGTCAGATGACCACACACAGACAAGTAGACCCAGGGTTGCCAATTTTCCCAAACTTTTTAGGAAAAGCCAAAATTCCATATTTCTCTCAGATTCTATTTTTACATACCAAACAAAGACATGGTGTGAAATATGGCAGCCCAGCCATCAGAGGCTGTGGGTGGGGTAGACCCCCTCAGGAGGGCCTGTGGGCAGGGCAAACAGACATTGATATTGCTGAAACAGCCACACTTACATGCCTTCATGGAGACAGTAGAAAGGTAGGGGTGACCTGGTAACGTCAGCCATCATAACCCCAGCACCAGTAAGCCTCCAAGGGCATGTGGAACAAGCAAACAGAAATGCTTTTTACCCCTCTGTTCCAAACTGTCTTCTTAGATTATCTTCCAGTTCACACCTTTCCATCTGGACATCACAGAAGCATTCTGGACTTTCTTAATCCCCGAACACAACATCACCGTCCCTTTCCTACTGGTAGGCAAAGCCACCGATCCTCTCATCAATCTGGACAAGTCACACCTCAACTTCAGTTGTCTCCTCATTGGTAAGGCTGCCCTGTTTGTTTACGTTTGAGTTGGTGTGACCTGTGAGGGAGGGGAGTAGGGCTGACCCAGCAATGAGCTCCAGGAGCAGACTTGGGTGGAACTATTCCTGGTGCCAGAGGTACTCTATCACTGTTCACAAAGCCATGAAATATTTATCTCTCCATCTAATTTCCATCAGGTATCTTCTAAACCCACACACTAATAATCTAAGAAAATTTAGGAGCCTTGCTACAGATCTTACTTGTTAGATTCCTTGAAGGCCTGGACTATGTCCATTTCCAGAGCCTCACGCTATCCCCATCTTTACTTGCATGTGCCTCTGGAGGATGGGCTGTATTTGTTTGCCTCTCAGTCTGTGCCACAGTGGTCAGATTTCTCTGCCATCCTTTCATGCATTTATTCAGCTCAACAAATATTACTGAGCCCCTTGTATGACCCAGGCACTCTTCTGTGAGCTGAGAATGCCATGGGTAAAGCCAAAGTCCCCATCCTCACGGTGGTTACAGTCTAGTAATAGAAAGCAGACCACCAAGGGATGCCTGGGTTAAGTGTCTGCCTTCAGCTCAGGTCATGATCCCAGGGTCCTGGGATTGAGTCCGCATCAGGCTCCTTGCTCCGTGAGGAGCCTGCTTCTCCCTCTGCCTGCCACTCCCCCTGCTTCTGCACTCGCTCTCACTCGCTCTCTCTCTCTCATTCTCTCTGACAAATAAATAAAATCTTAAAAAGAAAAAAGAAAGCAGACTACCAAAAAAGAAAAAAGAAAAATATATAGCATGTCAGATGTTAAAAAGTATTCTAGAGAAGAATAAAGCAGGGTACAGAGAATAAAGGATGCCAGGAGGCAATGGGGAAGTGACATTTGATCAGAGACCTGAAGGAAATAAAGGAAGTGATCACCAGGTCCCTTATCACATGGATGTGGGGTGTGTGTGTGTGTGTGTGTGTGTGTGTGTGTGTGTGTGTAAAATACAACTAAAGTCAGAGGATGTTTTAGTAACTCATTAGATTTTTATATTTAGAAAAGTGATATTCTTTATAATAAGACAATCAATCTGTTATATAAGGAAAATTTTAATCTCTGTCCACCCATCCTTTCCATCAAAGGAAACCCATGTTAACAGTTTGTTAGTAATATTTCCATACATTTCTTATACTGATACATATAAGTAGGTGGGAGGAGATTATAATGTTTCAGAAGGTTTTGAACAAATAAATGGGCAATATAGCATAAGAATAATAACAGCACTCTTAACTATAGAGAACAAACACATGGTTACCAGGGGGAGGGTAGAAGGATGGTGATGAAACAGGTGATGGGGACTAAGGAATGCACTTGTCATGATAAGCACCACGTGATGTATGAAAGTGTTGAATCACTATATTGCACACCTGAAACTAATATAACACTGTATGTTAACTAACTGGAATTAAAATTAAAATTTAAATAAATAAAAACAGCAACAGCAAGACAAACAGAATTTAATCTGGGAATGCAAGGGTGGTACATTTCAACATAATGATGAGATATCAACAGATTAAAGAACAACTGTATGATCATATGAATATATACTAAAAAGCCATGGCAGAAATTCTCACCAAAAATTCTAATAGTAAGATAGGAATAGAGGGGGAGACTTAAATAGAGAAGACTAATCAGGGGCTCCTGGGTGGGTCAGTCAGTTAAGCATCCAACTCTTGATTTCAGCTTAGGTCATGATCTCAGGGTCATGAGATGGAGCCCCAAACTGGGCTTTGTGCTGAGTGTGGAGGCCGCTTGGGATTCTCTCTCTCTCCCTCTGCCCCTCCCTCCCACCCCCCTCACACTACACTCACTCTCTCCCTTTCTCCCTCTTCCTCAAAAAAAAGAAGACTAACCAAAATCAAGAGGCAAATATTATCCTGTAATAAACCACTGAAACCACTTCAGTTAAAAATCGGTAACTAGGCAAGGATGCTCGTTATCATCATTATTATTGAATACCTTCCTAGTGATTTTAATTAGCAAATACAATAAAACAAGAAAATTCAATAATTGGCATAAACATTAGGGGGAAAGAGACGAAACTATCTTATTTGCTGTTGCTGGTGACTTCATACATAGAAAACCTCACGAGGCTCTAGAGAAAAGCAAAACAAACCACTAGAATCAGTAAGATAATTTAGTAAGTGGTTGGATACAAGACAGTTATGTAAAAATCAATAGTTTCTCTTTCTTTTAGCAATAAGCACCTAGAAACAGAAACAAAAAATCCATTCAATATTGACAAAACCTATATAATATCTAAGGATAAATGTAACAAGAAAAGCACAGGACGTATATGAAAAAAAACTATAAAATCTTATTAAAGTGCCCCCAAACAAGATGTGAACATTTACCAGTTCTCTCAAAATTAAATGCAAGTTTAATCAAGTTCCAATTAGAATCCCAACTGGTGTTGCCAGGTAAAATACAGGATGCATAGTCTAATTTGAATTTCAGATAACAATGAGTAATTTTTAGTGTAAGTATGTCAACATTAGTATGTCTCATGCAATATTTGGGACATACTTCTACTAAAAAAATATTGCCTGGGTGGCTCAGTTGGTTAAGTGACTGCCTTCGGCTCAGGTCATGATCCCGGAGTCCCAGGATCAAGTCCCGCATCGGGCTCCCTGCTCAGCGAGGAGCCTGCTTCTCCCTCTGGCCCTCCTCCCTCTCATGTACTCTCTCTCTGTCTCTCTCTCTCTCTCTCTCTCATTCTTGCTCTCTCAAATAAATAAATAAATCTTTAAAAAAAAGTATTTCCTAAATCTGGCAACCTTAATCCCAAAAGGACTGGAGGTAAGGGGAGAATTGAATAAAATGATTCTAAAGTGTATGTTAAAAAACAAATGCTCTACAATTGTCAAGGAAAGTAAGAAAAAGCAAAATAGTGACAGAAGATGTATTCAGGCCCTGTCAGGACTCTCATGACATATCTGAGCTCTGATGCAAGAGTTTAATGCAGAGACTATTGACAAAGATATGGACAGAGTTAAGGGGCCTACCAGGGAGGGTGAAGCCCTCATTAACAAAAGCAGGAAGGCATTAGTTCCAAAGGAACCAGGAGAGAAAATAATGTCATCAGAATCACCTAAGATAGCTGTGACCAAGGCAGAAGCGCCACCTAGCAGGAGCGGGCAATTGATAGAATAAAGTTCTAGAAGGAAGAGATGGAATCTCGCCAGGGGAAGAAGGTCACTTGTAGAGCAGAAGGAAGGAAGAGAGGTAGTCAAAGACTGAAGAGCTTCAGTCAAAGACTGAAGAACAGAGAAAAGAAGTTGAAGAGTTTTTTTCTAAAAAGGCTTCCTCTTGCCTGAGGAGCAGTATCTGCTAAGATGCTTCAGGAGCAGGCATGAGGCCTTCACTGAGGGCTGGTGTTTCCACCTTAGGCAGAGAAGCCAGGGAGACCGTGCATATCATCAACAAGGAGGAGCAGGGGTTCCATTTTGCCTTCCAGGACAACTCCCGATATTCTGAAGGTTTCAGCAACAGCCTGGTGATATGTCCCATGGAAGGCTGGATCCCACCACTGTCCAGGTAAAGAAAAAGTCCCCCACGACTACACCCTCCCAAAATAGGGGTTCTAGACCTGCTAGCCAGGAGAATCCATTCCCCTCAGAGTGCCCTGTATCAAGTCTCTTCCAGCTCTAAAATTTATATGAACAATCCTATCCCTGTCCTATTTATTTCCCATTGTTCATTTTCCTGATAAATTGTAAAGCACTGAGAACTTTAAGACCTTCTTCTCAATATTTTCTCTCCTGTTTATATTCTTTTCCTTGCTATCTGTGAATTCATAAAGCAATGACACACCGTGTCTGGCTAATCTTCCAAACTCATCATAATTTGGAATGGTGATGCTTTTTCCTCATAGTGCATATGCTAATCCATCAGGCTCATATTCTTTAGCAGGTTATAGCAGGTTGGCCTTGTCAGCTAATCTACTGTCTTCTTCCCCATCCAGGTTCCCAGTGGATATTTTCTTCACACCAAAACAGGAAGGAGATGTGAACTTTAATTTGATCTGCAATGTGAAAAAGAAAGCCCACCCTCTGACCTTAAATGTCAAGGCTGAGGGATACACTATGAATGCAGAGGTCAAATGCAAGGACAGGACTGGCTTGATCACTCTCCTGACTCCTAAAGAGACTAACATTATCAACTTCTATGAGGTAAGAGTATGAGAGAGCCTTGATTCATTCTCTCTCTCTCTCTCTCTCTGTTTCCACACTGGCTGGGAAAAGCAGTACAAGTGAATGTTAGCTGAATCTCTCTGTTTCAAATGCCAGGGAGACCAGGAGAACAGGAACAGAAGCATCTCCATCCTCAGAATGCGTATAGTTTTGATGTGAAAACTTATTTTATATTTCAGGGGGTGGAGAGATGATAAGGAAGGGAAGAATCCTTGTATTAAACATACAGGAAGGATGTTTGTCTACCAAGGGAGGTCTAAAAATTAAATTGCTATCTTACTCTTCAGGTATGAGGATCTCCAACACTTAGTAGCAGTTGCTGGAATATCTGACTACATTAATCCCATGATACTCAACTCACTAACATCATCTGTCATCCGTATTTCCCAAAGGATAGTTTTCCCCAAAATCTTACATATCCTAACCCCAGAGAAGGGAACCATGATTTGCATTCCATCAACATACTACTCTGTTCTCTGTCTCTCAGGTAGAGCTGAACGAATGTGTTCAATGTGAATTCAGCTTTATCAACACTGGAAAGTTCAACTTCAGCTTCCAGGCGGAGCTCTCTGGCCCCAAAGCCCTGCTGCAGTACTTGGAATTTTCCCCCATTGATGGCAGTGTGGATGTGGGACAAAGTGCACATGCCTCCTTGTCTTTCCAGCCATTTAAGAAGTGTGTCTTGAAGGGCCTGGAACTCAGAATCAAGGTGAGACCATTTAACATTGTCTGACCCTGAGAGCACTCACAGCACTCTGTCTTTAGAGATTAATTCTCCTGTATGTTCCTTGTCTTGTCCACCCTGCCAGAAGCTCCTAGAGAGTGGTCATGTTGCAGATAGTCTCACAATCTCTAGTATAAAGGCCTTATCCACAGTTGAGGCACCTGGTGAATAAGTGTCCATTGAAAAGCAGTTGACCATCCATGCACTGGAATCCTATGCAGCTATTAAAATAAATAAGAGAGACAGATGGGAAGTGGAGAGGAAGCAAGAGAGACAAAATATGTATAACATTTTCCAAGATAAGTTATTGAATGAAAAAACCAAGGAATTATGATGTCCGCAGGAATGGCAGAGAAGGACCTTTGAAGAACTGCTCTTCATAGTGATGAGAACACTGGCAAAAACTAGCAAAACAACCTTTTTCAGAACTCTTGAAATTAACCAAAGGCTAGCAAGAATCCTAAGATCTTTTATTCAAGAAAAATGGCTGAATTGTGTGTATATGCCTCATTTTCTTTATTCATCTGTCAATGAACATTTAGGTTGTTTTCACATCTTGACTACTGTGAATAGTGCTATACTGAATATGAAAGTGTTAATATCTCTTCAAGGTCCTGATTTCACTTCTTTTGGATACCAAAGCCAAACAAAGACACCACAAGAAAAGAAAACCATAGGCCAAGATCCCTGATTAATATAGGTACAAAAATCCTCAACAAAATACCTGTAAACCAAATCCAAGAATACACTGAAAGGATCATACACTACAACCAAGTGGGACTTATCTCTCAGATGCCAGGATAGTTCAACATACAAAAATCAATTAATGTGATATCTTACATTAACAGAATAAAGAATAAAAATCACATGATCATTTCAATAGAAGTGGCAAAAAGCATTTGACAAAATTCATAACAAAAACTCTGAACAAACTAGGATTAGAAGGAAGTACCCCCACATAATAAAGGTCATATATGAAAAGCTCACAGCTAACATCACACTCATTCATGAAAAGCTAAAAGCTTTTCCTTTAAGATCAGGAACAAGGCAAGGATGCCCATTCTCACCACTTCTGGAAGTCCTAGGCAGAGCATTTAGACAAGAAAAAGAGAAAAGGTATCCAAATTGGAAAGAAAGAAGTAAAATTATCCCTGTTGTGTGCAGACAATATGATCTTATATATAGAAAACCCAAAAGATTCCATTAAAAGAATCTGTTAGAATTGGGGCACCTGGGTGGCTCAGTCAGTTAAGCATCTGCCTTCAGCTCAGGTCATGACCTCAAGGTCCTGGAATTGAGGCCCGCATCAGGCTCCCCAGTCAGTGGGAAGTCTGCTTGTCCCTCTTCCTCTGCCCTTCCCCCTGCTTGTGCTCTCTCTATCAAATAAATAAATAAAACCTTTAAATTAAAAAAAAAATCTGTTAGAATTAATAAAATAACTCAGTAAAGTTGCAGGACACAAAGTCAACAAACAAAAATCAGTTGCTTTTCTATATGCTAATAAGAAGCTATCTGAAAAGAAAATTAGGAAAATAATCTTATTTACAATATCACGGAAAAGGATTCAATTCTCAGGAATAAACTTAACTAAGGTGGTGAAAGACTTGTATGTTGAAAACTACAAAATGCTGGTGAAAGAAATTAAAGACACAAATAAATGGAAAAAATCCTCTGTTTGTGGATGCAAAGCCTTAATATTGTTAAAATGTCTGTACCACCCAAAGCCATCTATAGATTCAGTGCAATCCCTATCAAAATCCCAATGGAATTTTTTTTTTACAAATACAGAAAAACAGTTCTACAATTCATATGAAACCACGAAAGACCACAAATAGCCAAATCAGTCCTGAGAAAGAACAAGGCTAGAAGCATCACACATCCTGATTTCAAAATATATTATAAAGCTAATATCAAAATAGTATAGTACCAGCATCAAGACAGACCCTAGACCAGTGGAACAGAATAGGGAGCCCAGAAACAAATGCACATATGGCCAACTGATCTTTGACAAGGTGCCAAGGATACACAGTGGGAAAGGAGAGTCTCTTCAACAAATGGTGCTGAGAAAACTGGATATCCATATGCAAAAGAATGAAACTGAGCCTTTTACACCATCCCCAGAAGTCAGCTGCAAATGGATTAAAGACTTAAACGTAAGACCTGAAACCATAAAGCTCTTAGAAGACAGTATTGGGCGAGTTTCATGACCTTGGTTTGGCAGTGACTTCACGGATATGACACTAAATTCACAGCCAACAAAAACAAAAATAAAGAAGCGGGACTACCTCAAACTCAAAAGTTTCTGCATAGCAAAAGCGACAGTTGACAGAGTGAAGAGACATGGTCTTTATTCATATACTTAAGGAGAAGGTGACTGACAGGGAACCGGGGGTACAACAATTGGAACCCACGGTCAGTTGCTGGACAGTCCATAATTTAGATGGACATGAAGTCATAGCACAGTCTAAAAAAAAATTTTTTTTTTAATTAGAAAAAACAAAACCGTAAAACTCCTACCCTGGAACTCAAGGGCAATGTTGCAGCCATCTTCCGTGGGAAGAGCCAGGCATGCCACCTCAGAAGGAGCCCATCCCTTGGGAGAACTGTCTTTTTTCAGGACTTTCATGTCTTACGGAAAAAAGAAACATCACACACATCGTAGTACCTTCCTGCTCTAATTAGCAGACAGTGGAACTGTTACGTATCTGCGCTGTCCAATATGGCAGCCTATAACTACATGTGGCTGCAGAGCACGTAAATTGTGCCTGGTGCAACTGAGGGACCAGTTGAAGGTGGTCAATCAGAATCCTTTACAGGAAATCAGTCACAAAATACAAAGACTTTAAAAGCCTTAAGTAAGAAACTGTTTTTCAGTTTATAAAGTCACTTACAAAAACTTGTACCAATGACTGTTATATTATTATAATGATGTTTAGAATAAGTACAGGATATTTTGTTTTAAATAAATTTTCAACTTAGGAAATTTCATATTATAAAGTTTCTGAAGAGCAAATTAAGGTCATGTCCCAACAGGCACGTGTGTCATCTTGTTGAGAATCCAGGTATGACCCATACTTTTTATATTTCTCCACTCTTTCACCCTTGACATAGGGGCCTTTGACTTCCTTCTTGTCCTTTCCTGGTCACAAGGGGACCATCCACTCTGCAGCCCCGGGTCTGCATTCAAAGTGGAAATAAGAGAGAAGAGCCTGAAGGCAAAACATACAAAAAACCACCAACCAACCAACCAAACTTTCCCAGCAAGACCGCCTCTGTATTCAAAATAGGACACCTTCTTGTCCTCTTCTGTTTATATCTTGATGACCAGAACTATGTCTGATGACCACCCTTAGTGTCCAGGAAGGATAGGAACTCTAGTATTTCCACCCAGGCATCTTGGCAACTAAGCAGAGTCCTGCTGATAGGGAACCCTTGGGAAGCAGATGGGGGACAGTAACTAGCAGTCTGCCACACCTCTGCCTTCCGGCTGAATCATGGCTGCAGGAGCCAATGCAGGGGTCTGATTGCAGAGTATCCCACTGTGCTTTCCTCAAGTAAACAAACTTCTAACCTGTGAATCAGAATCTCTGCCCATGGAGTCCTGGCACCTGTATTTTTTTTTTTTTTTTTTTTTTTTGGAAAAGCACCAACTGCTTTCCTCCTTCACCTGAGGACTTGAGGAGCCCTTTGCTCACACTTCTAATCACGCTCTGCCTGCCATTCCCTCCCCACAGATCAGTCATGGCCCGACATTTCTGTGCAGCATCTCAGGCTGCGCTGTGAGCCCAGCTGTTCATTTCTCCTTCACCAGCTACAACTTTGGGACCTGCTTCATCTACCAGGCTGGGATGCCCCCATACAAACAAATCCTGGTTGTCACCAACAAGGAAGAAACGTCTATGAGGTACGCAGACTTCCCAGAGCTTCCAGAGGAGTCTGTAGCTCCTTGTGGGTCCTACAGGTGAAATCCTGCCAAAACAGAAAAAGGAAGATTATGGGAAAGAGTCAAATACAGCTGGGCATGAATCCCGAGTCTCCTTTCCCCACCACTAATACTTGGGTAGCCATGAGCTACTCTGCTGAAAAATCTTAAAATGAGGAGGGCAATGCCAGATGACCTGATGAGAGGTTCACTGGCTTCCATTTACTTTCCCCACATAATAGATGTGGAAACCAAGGTTTGAAGAGTTAAAAAGTGAATTTGTCAGGCCATCACTTTGTAGTAAATAACAGATCTATGCCCAGCTTAAGTCTTCTGATTAAAATCCAGCCTCTCTGCACCATCCCTGTGTAGAATGTTCCAGTATGGGTTTCTGGGCCTTATTTCAGACCTATTGAAACAGGATTTCCAGAGACCAGCCCAGAGACCTGTGTTTCCTCAAAGCTCTCTAGGTTGGTACTATGCAACAGAACTTTCCTGGACGGTGGAACTGTTATGTATCTGCGCTGTCCAATATGGCAGCCTATAACTACATGTGGCTGCAGAGCACGTAAATTGTGCCTGGTGCAACTGAGGGATCAAATTCTTAATTTGTTAAATTTTAATTCATTTGAATTTGAATTTGAATAGCCACTGGGTCTAGTGGCTACCGTATTGGATAGCACAGGTCTATGTTCAAAGCCCACCTCTTCCCTAGCTGTGCGACCTTGGGCACATGTTCTCAACTCTCCTCGCCTGAGATGGTGGATAATAATAGCATCTCCCATATGGGGCTGTTAGGAGGATTAAATTAGTTCCCCCAGAGAGAGTCCTGAGAACAGTGCCTGGAACATAGGAAATGCTCAGTTATGGTTATCTGCTGCTGCTGCTGGGATGATGATGATTATCAACCTGAAGCGTTCGTTACAAGAGTGTCATGTGATTTGAAATGCTAATTAAAAATCTTATCTACCTGTACTCTTTCCTGCATGATTTAATTCAATCGGAGTCCTACGCAAAGGTGTTAAGTTCTATTTATTGGCCTAGCTGGACTCCTTCTCTAAATGCCTGGAAGACAGACAAGGAAGCGTTGTAGTGGAGAGGTCTCATGCCTTCCTACCCACCGGTGGAATAGAGTGGACATGGTCTTCGAAGATGCCCGGTAGTTGGGCGATTAGTGATAACGAGAACAGCTCACCTTTGTGGAATGTTTCCTCTTTGCCCTGCTTAGTGACTGCCTCAGTCGCTCTATTCCATTTCATGCTCACAACAACTTTATGAGGTAACTGTCACTAACCCAGCTTTCCGGGATAAGGCAACAGAGGCCCAAAGGGGCCAAGTAACTTTTCTCAGGTCTCATGGCTTGTTAGTGATTAGAGCCCGGATCCAAACTCCTTTCTATCTGACTCAGAACACATACTCCTATCCGCTGTGCTTTGCCACCCAGTTACTTAGGAAGCATTTCCTCCTCCTCCTCCTCCTCCTTTTTTTTCTTAGAGAGAAAGAGAGAGCCCTTTTGCAGGGTGGGGGTGGGAGGAGAGGGGCAGAGGGAAAGGGTTAGAGAATCTTAAGCAGGCTCCACGCCCAGCACAGAGCCCAGTGCAGGGCTCCATCTCACGACCCTGAGATCATGACCTGAGCTGAAATCAAGAGGCAGACACTTGACCTACTTAGCCACCCAGGCACCCCAGGAAGTATTTCCTTCCTTTGCATCGAGCAAAGGGCCACGGCACTTTTGAGTTTGAGGCCCAGTTCTGCCGGGATCTCAGGGTGTGATTTGGGGTAAGTAACTTGATTATGTCAGGGGGCTTTGGGCTGAACCACTGCTGAGGTCGCTTCCAACCCTTACATCCTGTGACTGCAGGACAGCAGGGCAGGAAATCCATCAGAACCCAGCTCAGAGAGACAAGGGGACAGAATTGGTCTTTCTGGATGACTTAAACATGTGCTCTGACCTCCAGGAGTACAGGGTCGTGCTGGAGACCCTCCTCCTTTGTAGACAAAATGGAAATATGCGGGCCCTCTAACTTCCACACCTTCCTCCTGATTTTCTCTAGCTTAGACTGTCTGTACACCAACACCCCGTACCTCGAGGTGAACTTCCGTGTCGATGTGATAAAGCCGGGAAAGACACTGGAGATTCCAATCACCTTTTATCCTCGAGAAAGTATCCAATACCGAGAACTCATCCCCTTTGAAATCAATGGGCTCTCACAACAAATAATTGAAATCAAAGGGAAAGGCACTGAAATGAAGGTAAGAGACGGTTGGTGAGATCCTCAGGCTTGGCACCCTCCTTTTTGCCCTCCCAGTCACCTGTGCCCCCGGAGCCCACTCTTCCTCCCTTCTCCACCCGTCTGGCCCCCCAGCTACTCTGTCAGAGGCTAGCCCGTCCTACCGCAGGATGAACTGTCAAATCTGACTCTTACTCAGCACCAAACTTCAGTGCATCATAGGCTACAAGGAATCACAAGCATCGGAGAAACACGCTTTTCTTGGAGAAGTTGGAGACTGTCAGATTCGTAATCCCGAGCACATCCTTCTCCTCTTACATCAGGGCGTGTCCTGTTTTCGGGTTTAATAGGCTAGATTTGTTTTGGACAACAACTTGTTTTGGCTATGTATGCAGACATACGTTTCAGTTGTGGAACATCCTCCTTTAATGCCACATTGATTAGTACTCTCTGCCAGGCACAGATCCCAGGGTTATGCTTGATTGAGGGCATCTCTTCTAAGTAGGTGCTCCTAATGAAAGTCCTGCTGCTAATCCCTTTCTACCCAGTGTCTGGTAAACATTTAAGGTGTCTGTTTGGTTGGCACATTTGCGTTTGCATAGGAGGTTTTGGAAGACAGAAGACTTTCCCAGATGCTCAGGAATGCATGGGACATTTCAGCCACAGGGAGAGAGAAGATGTGGGAGGGATAGGAGGGAGGTCTCCCTGGCAGCCTTCCCATCAAGCTAGAGGAACCCCAGGACATGGCCACCTGGTGTGTCTGCACCCAAGCCAGAGAGGGGGGCGCCTCTTCCGATCTCACTGTTCATTCTGTCACTCACTCACTCTGCACTCACTGTGTGCTAGGTCCTTTGGGGGAAGTCCGGAGGGGACCTCCGGGAGCACAGGCTGCTGCTAGGGACTCTCAGCTTTTGAGACAGAATGGAAGCGTGTGGGCTGGATATCAAGAAAGCTGAGGAGCAGGGGGTGTGCAGTTTAGGGACTGATTGAATGATAGTGACCCATGGGTGCTGCACAGTCCTGCGGGCCAGGCCCAGCCTGACCTCGATCCATCCCGGCCGACCCCGGGATCAGTGCCTGATGAGGACTTGGAAGCGTGTCCACTGTCACAGCTCTGCTGCTGCCGTTCTAGTCTGAACGCTCGGCACCGGCCACTCCTCCAGGCTTTCTCTCCCGCCCCCTTCCAGCCCTTCTTCCACAGAGACGTGAGCCACAGCGCACCCAAAACCCGCATTTGATGGGGTCAGTCCATGCTGCCCGGGCTTCCCACTTCTCCCGGCATGAACTCTGACTGCCTCCAAGCCTGTCTTCTCAGGATGCCCCTTGTTCCCCACCCCAGGCCTTGGCTGAGCCACTCCTCCAGCTCAGGGCCTCACCACAGAGTGTCCCCTGCCCCCGGGGTGCCCTTCAACCTCACACCCACCCCGACTCAGCCTGACTAGATCCTACCCTTCCTTTAGCATCCAGTGCAGTGTAGACATGCCTTCTCAGGGAGGCCTCCCCAGAACCGCCAGCCAGGTCAGCCTCTGTAATATGCTCTCAAGGTACCCTGAGCTTTTCCTTCACAACCCTGACCCTGTTATAATTATGTAGTTGTGTAATGAGCTGCCTAGGGGGTAGTTTATGCCCATGAATGTTTACTGGGTGAGTGAATACCCATCCCATATGAAGAAGGCAGGACACTGAGAGAGGAACCACCCTTACCTCACCGGAGTGGATGTATCATGGTGGTTATTTTTCTCAGTAACTGATGAAACCCTCCCTCCCTGCTCTCTTTCCTGTTCTGCAGATTTCAGTCCTGGATCCGTCCAACAGGATTGTGAAGTTAGGAGCTGTCCTGCCGGGACAGGTTGTGAAAAAAACGGTTTCCATCATGAACACCAGCCACACCCACCTCACATTCAGCCAGTCAGTCCTGTTCTCAATTCCAGAACTCCAGGAACCCAAGGTTGGTGCTCAGGGCTCCCGGGGGGCTCTTCATGCGTCCCGATGGTACAGAGGACTGTGCTAACAACACTGACCGCTCACGCTTCTGGTGCACCTACAGCGTGCAGACCATTCTGAGAGCTTCCCGTGTGCTACCTCTGAGTGTCTTCACAAAAGCAGTGTAGGGCTAGTGCTTTCATTATTCTCATTTTACATAGAAGGACACCAGGGCTTAGAGGGACTGCATACTTCGAAAGGGCAGCAGAGTGAAAGAGAAAGGGATGCGATTCAGTAGATCTGGATGCTCATGAATGTATATATCCTGTAGAAAGTTTGAAAAATATGGTAAGTCATAAAGAAAACCATTTTCCCCATAATCTCACAATGACCACCTTCTTGCCATATGCCCACCCAGCAGAGAGACAGTGAGATCAAGCTCTCTGGCGTCTCTTCTTACAAGGGCTCTAGTCCCATCACAAGGATCCCACCCTCATGACCTCATCTAAACCTAATTACCCCCTAAAGGCTGGATACCACTCACATGTGAATTTGGGGGACACAGTTCAGTCCATAGCAAGGTGAATATGATATAGACTTGTCTGGTGGAGTTTCCAGTCCTCAGGGGTCACTGACACAGAAATAACACCCAGACAGCCTAGAAACTGCAGAGGCAGGGTGTGAATTGGGAAGGGGCAGCTCCGAGGACAGCTGGGGGCTGTTGGGAGGCCTCACAGTGGAGGGAGGCCTGCACTGAGGTCAGGGTGAAGAGGTGTCTTGCAGGCAGACAGGTTGGGGAGCAGTGTGCTCACAGGCAAAGGTACATGGGCCCCAAAGGGCCTGGGCTGGTGGACATCCAGGCGCGAGGCGGTGCAGCAGGAGCACTGAGGACCATCTGGGGCTTGTCAGAGACAGGAAAACGGGCTGCGGGAGCTAGCCAGAGCAAGAGAGCTGGTGCGTATCTCGTCCCAGGCCCATGCCGCCATCCAGAGACAGGGCCAACTTGTTGCTTTTGTTTCCTCACTCATCCAAGGCGACATCTTCAGTGCCACTGGGCCGGGGCCCCTGACCGTTGGGCCAAGCCATTTGTACTGGCCCAGTGGCCCCGGGCGGTCCTGTGCAGTTTTTGGCTCATCTCACCCCTGCTGCCACAGTCCCCCGCTCTGCACCCCAGGGAACACAAGCGCAGAAGGAGCCTCGGCTTCCTTCGAGCTGATTTTGATTGATTTCTACCAGGACAAAGCAGGAAAGGGAGAGCATACGAATTTAAACAGCAGTTCTCAGACTCTAGAACATGTGGGTCAGGGCACTTTTGAAGATGCGAGTTCCAGGCTCTCCCAAAATTCAGTCGGCCTGGGGAAGGACCTGGGAATCTGCATCTAAAGCAGCACATTAGGAAACATGGTACAGAGAGCCCAAGGGAGCCCTCCTTGGAAAGACACCAGAGCACTGAGTGTTTCCTATTTCCTCTTATCGTACTATTTCCTCCACCAGAGAGTAGGGGTCATTTGCTGCAAGGGGTTGAAGAGAGAATTAACATTTATGGAATGCCTATTTCGTGCCACACATTTATACAGATGATCTGAATCTTCACCGTAGAGTAAGTCACAGAGAGTTTAAATAACTTGCCAAAGATGACCTGGCCAGTAGGAGGGAGCAGAATGGGATCTGACCCCTGGGCTGTTGCAGCCCTAAGAGCAAGACCCAGGAATGGATGCCTCCGACGCCCCCTGCCCTCAGTGGCTGAGTATCCTTGTGGTTTTGTCCAGGTCATCACCCTGATACCATTCCACAACATCACTCTGAAGCCCAAAGAGGTCTGTAAGCTGGAAGTCATCTTTGCCCCGAAGAAGCGCATCCCTCCCTTCTCCGAGGAGGTGTTCATGGAATGTATGGGGCTCCTGCGTCCCCTCTTCCTCCTCAGCGGCTGCTGCCAGGCCCTGGAGATCTCCCTGGACCAGGAGCATCTCCCCTTCGGGCCAGTCGTGTATCAGACACAACCCACGCGTCGCATCCTTATGTTGAACACGGGTGACGTGGGTGCAAGGTAGGAGAGCGGTGTGCCCACCCCGAGGCTAGCACAGCCCTGTGACACTGGCTAGCACACCCTGGATCTGGACACGACATCTGTTTCACAAGTCAGGCCACTCGTTATTTCTTTCCCCTCCCTTTTACATCCCCTCCCTTCGCTCAGATGTGACAACAGTGGTCCCGCTCAGCTGACTGCTTGCTGCCAGGATGGCGAAAATTAATGTCATTGAGAACATTTGTTTGGTGCCCGTTCTATGCCCATTACATGGCTCCTCTTGGCTAATCCCAAACAGTTCCATGGCTGGTCCATTTTACAGATGAGACAACTGAGATTACTTTACCAAAATCATGCATTTAGCAAGGACTCACACTGTGCAGGTGCAGTGCTGAGCATTCTTGCATATAAGCTCCCACTTAATTATCCCAGGCCCCCATAAGGTCCTCTGTTGTCCCCATTTCACAGCTGAAGGTGTGAGGCTCAAGGAGGTCAGATGATTGACCTGAGGTCACACAGCCAAGAAGCGGGGGAAAAAGACAGGATTGGAACCCAAGTATATCTGTGATCGCTCTCCTCTCCAGGCTCTTCCCTCTAGCTAGCAGGTGCCCACCCCCGTCACTACTCAGGCAGGCCCCCATAGCTATGCAGGCAGGCACCGAATACCTGCAGGGGGCACTCTCGCCCAGACCTCAGTGAGAACAGTGCCCTGAGGGTGTGGTGTGGAGGCCCCTGAGTGCTGGAAGCATGGGGTCTGCACCACCCACCCTCTGTCTCCCATCGGCCCACAGAGGGATGACTACACAGGGCCCTCAGGTCCCAGCGCCACCAAGAGCAGGTGCAATGCTCACCTGTATCACCTCTGCCCTCCTGGATGGGGGGGTGGGGGGAGGGGTTGCTGATAGCCACGGTCTCGGGACGGTTCCAGTCCTAGCCCAATCACTTCCTAGCTGTCTGATCTTGGATACACATGTGTTAGTGCATTCATGCACATGTTCCCCCATGAGCCACTGGTGGACCATAAGATAAGACGCAGCCCCTTCCCACCCTGCTCCGGTCTGAGAGGCAGCTGAGCCATCCTACCCAGGAGAGATCTGGCTCTTGTCCCCACTGCCTCTGCTGCACCCAGTGATGGTCTTCCTCCCAGGTCCCAGGGAGTGCTCATTAGCAGGTAAACCTCCCAGCTAAAAGCCCAGGCAAAGTCTCTTGATCTCAGCAGCATTGAGGAAACCCCCAGGATACTAATAAATTGTCTTTCTTGTCTCCTTTTATCTTGGAAAAGGTTTAAATGGGATGTCAAAAAATTTGAGCCTCATTTCTCCATCAGCCCAGAAGAAGGCTATATCACTGCGGGCATGGAGGTTTCGTTTGAAGTGACCTACCATCCCACTGAAGTGGGCAAGGAGAGTCTCTATAAAAACTTGCTCTGCTTCATCCAGGGAGGCAATCCCTTGAGCCTAACCCTATCTGGAGTCTGCGTGGGACCACCTGCAGTAAAAGAGGTCAGTAGATGCTGCCCACAGATGGGCCAGTGGCCAGATTGGGCCCAGCAAGCTCCACAAGTGAATTCAGCCAGGCCTTCTAGAAACAAGTGACTCTGGGGGGAAAAAAAAAAAGAAAGAAACAAGTGACTCTGTTCAAACAGTCCTCAGTGCCAACATCAAACATCCAGACCTGCTTCCCAACCCCTGCCACAGGGCTTTTGCATAATCTGTTCCCACTGCTGCAATATTCATTTTCCCTCTTCATTTAGTTAAATCCTATTCATTCTTCAGCCCTCAACTCAAGCATCACATTCTCAAGGAAGCTTGCACTGATATCTCTGGCTAGATCAAATTCTGTTACACACTCTGTAAGTAAAGGGTAAAACACCTTTCTCTCCTTCTCTCTCATCAATAAAGGGGGGAGGGGGCCTTGAGTTAATCCTCTGCTAGCCATGTCCATAGAAACCTGAGAATGGACTGTGTTCCACTTATGGTAAAAACGCTTATGGCAAAAATGACACCCAGTCTTCATCTCTATAATCCCATTATTTCAAGAGTGTTATGTAAATGGGCTCATACGGTATGCTCTGAACATGTATGTACAAGTCTTGGCAGGAACATATGCTTTCATTTTCTTGGGTAAATATCTAGGAGTGGAATGGCTGGGTCATAGAGCAAGCATATATTTACTTTTTTAAAAACCTACTAAACTGTTTTCCAAAGTGGCTGTGTCATTTTACATTTCTACCAGCAATGTCTGACATTTCCACTATGTCACATCTTGCCAACACTTGATACGGTCAGGTGTTTTAATTTTAGTCATCCTAATAGATATGTAGTGGTGTCTCCTTGTGTTTTTTAATTTGTAGTTCCCTAATGACTAACGATGTTGAGCACCTTTTCGGGTATTTATTTGCCACCCGTATATCATCTTTGTTGGAGTATCTGTTCACATTTTCTGTCTATCTTTAGCTGGGTTGTTTGTTTTCTTCTTACTGAGTTTTGAGAGCTCTTCATATATTCAGGACTTAAATTTTACATTTAGATCTTCAATCTGTTTAGAGTTAATTTGTGTATGTAGTGCAAGATATGGACCAAAATTCATTTCATTGTATTTTTTTGTATACTGATAGCCAGTTGTTCCAGCACCATTTGTTGAAAAGATTATCATTTCTCCACTGAAATACCTTTGCACCTTGGTCAGAAACCATTTGACCATATAGGTGCAGCTCTGTTGCTGAATTCTGTTCTTGTCCGCTAGTCTATTTAACTGTCCTTACCAACACTGCCACACTGTCCCCATTGCTACATTCGGTGGTCAGTTCTCAACTGTTGACCTGTTGATAGCATTTGATACCTTGAACAAGTCCCTTAAAGGAGAATCCTTCCAACACTTTCCTCACATGGTTCCTAGGATACCACCCTTTCCTGGGTTTCCTCCTACCTTATTAGATGCTTCCTCTCATCTCCTTCTGATTTTTCTTAACATTGGTGTGTGCCAGTCAGGAATTAGTTCTTAAATTTCTTCTTTTTCTAAAAACAATTAACTTCCTGACAATCTCGTCCAGTTTCTTGGCCTTAAAAAAAAATGCCATACCCTCAACTCCCAAATATGTATCTCCATCCTGAACCTTTCCTCGAACTCCTCATGTGTAAAGTCCACCACATGCCTGAGATGCCTGCTTTCTTCCAGGTGGTAAACTTCACCTGCCAGGTGCGCTCCAAGCACACGCAGACCATCTTGCTTTCAAACCGCACCAACCAGACCTGGAACCTGCACCCCATCTTTGAGGGTGAGCACTGGGAGGGGCCCGAGTTCATCACCCTGGAGCCCCATCAGCAAAACAAGCCCTATGAGATCACCTACAGACCCCGCACCATGAACTTGGAGAACCGCAAACATCAGGTAGACTGAGGCTTCCCCCACCCGCTTTGGTTTCCGTGTGTGGTTGGAGGGGGAAGAGTGGTGCAAAAGAGGTGAGGAGACAGAGTTTGGGGGCTCAGAGAATGTTCAAACGAGAGGGGACCCCACGAACCATGTTGGAACAATAGGGACTCATGCAGATTATCGAGTCCAAAGCCTCTCTCGGTGCCCACATGTTTTCATGTATAGGAGATTCTCTTGGAATGAGGGGCACAGTTCTGAAAGAGTCCTGGACTAAGCATCAAGCAATTAATATTTAGCTTAATTGCACAAATAACATCATCGTGGCTGTAATAAAAATAAAAAAGGAAAGAAGCCGCAATCTTCAACCCTAAAAAAGGAGAACTCTTTTCTTCTATCTTCACTACCAGCCCTCATTCAGATGCAGCCACAGCTGCCATCATCACATACCCAAAATTGCCTTCTGTTTATTTTCACTTTACATTATATCAGGAACATTTTTCTGTTTCACTAGTCTTTGTGATCATGATATTTAATGATTGTCTAATATTTCTTTGAATGAGAGTTCCCTAATTTATTTAACATTCCCCAGTTGTTGAATATGGAAGTTATTACCAAATTTTCATCAATATTATAAATGGTTTTAATATATATGTGTATGTATGCAGCTTTTTCCTCTGGAGGGATTTTTAAGTTCCCTCGGGTGAAGCCGCCGGCTAGCTCAATCGGTAGAGCATAGACTCTCAAGTTCCTTGGGGTGGGGTTCCTGGTTCAAATACATATGAACATTTTTATGACTCTTAAAACATACTGCCAAGCTGCTTTCTAAGAGTTATGCTTATGTCAGGGCCTACGTTAACCCTGTGTTACTACCATGCCTGAGAGGTAGCTAATAAGGGACCTCCTGTGCCATTCTGACCACGCTTCTTCTCCTTAGGGCACCCTCTTCTTCCCCCTCCCCGATGGGACTGGCTGGCTGTATATGCTGCATGGGGTTGCTGAGCTCCCCAAAGCCGTGGCCAACATCTTCCGTGAAGTACCATGTAAGACGCCATACGTTGAACTCCTGCCAATCAGCAACTGGCTTAACAAGCCCCAGAGGTGAGGGAGTTGGGGGGCAAGGAGTCAGGGTGGAGGAGATGGAGGAGGGAGGACATCCACTGTCTAGCCTGGCCTTTCACCTGGTCAGCACGTCTAGAGGACATTGAGGGACTGAAAGAATCAGAGACAAATTTCCCTGGTGTGGACAGGCACTGCCTGACCTCTAAGCTTCCAGACCCCCAGTGCTATCTGTGAATAGCAGAGTACCTAAGTCTCCTAGACCAGGGCCTGGCACAAAATAAGTGCTCAGTAAATGTTAGCTGTTATTATTGTCAAAATGAGAATCATGGTGGTTATTATCGAGTGCTCCACCATATCACCTCAGCCACTGGCCAGAGAAGGACGTCCCTTGGATCTTTAGTTGCAGTGGGAGTAGAGTAGAATACGAGGGCTAGAGAAGCTTGAAGACCAGCAGCCTTGTCCCCTTCTTTTACAGAGAAGGAGCCAAAGGCTGGGAGAAGAGGTTTACTTACTGAAGGCTGCCAGGTAGCATAGTGGGTGAAGGCCCAGACCTAAGTTTGAATCCTGGTTCAACCAATAACTAGTCATGTTATCTGAGCATGTTTCCTCTTGGCCTCTATTTCCTCATTAGTAAGACGGAGGTGAGAATCATATGTACCTCCATGTGTTACTAGGAACACATGTGGAGCACTGACTCAGCACCTGGCACATAATAGGTGTCAGTAAATCGTAGTTATTGGTATTGTTAGAGACAAAGTAAAGACCAGAGCCCTGGACCCACGTGCTTGTCATAAAGTCAGGAGTAGAAATAGCACCTTTCCTTCTTTCTTCGGGCAGACAGTCACATTTTCTCTATCCTCTCTTCATGTGCTGCTGTGTCCCCCCAGGTTCCGGGTCATTGTGGAAATGATAAAACCAGAGAAGCCAGACCTAAGCGTCACCTTAAAAGGCCTTGACTACATTGATGTACTGTCTGGCTCCAAGAAAGACTATAAGCTGAACTTCTTTTCCCACAAGGAGGGACTATACAGTGCAAAGGTATCTACATGTTAAAAACATTTCCCTGGGGCGCCTGGGTGGCTCAGTCGGTTAAGCGACTGCCTTCGGCTCAGGTCATGATCCTGGAGTCCCGGGATCGAGTCCCGCATCGGGCTCCCTGCTCGGCGGGGAGTCTGCTTCTCCCTCTGACCCTCCCCCCTCTCATGTGCTTGCTCTCATTCTCTCTCTCTCAAATAAATAAATAAAAAAAATCTTTAAAAAAAAAAAAAAAACAAAAACATTTCCCTGGAACCCTGGAGGTTTGCCCCTGAGGTGATGATCCTGGTGTTAGGGAGTGAAGATGTCCTCCCACCACCAGCCTATCCTTATCCTGTTGGGCTAACCACTTAGTGACCTGGCAAAGGCTTTCAGGATTCCAAGCCTCTTTAAGATGGAGCCAGACTGCAGGGCCATCCATCTGTCATGTAGACCCACACCAAACACTCAAAGCAGCAGAATCATGAAAATCCTTAAGTAGTGAAGGCCAGCAAACACCAGACCACAATAATAAGAAAAGATCCCTTTTTCTGAGTGCTGAGAGTGGCTAGCATCATACTGAACACTCAGTACACACAACTAGTAATGTCAGAGCCAGGATTCAACTCAGAGCCACCTGCTCCAAGATACCACGGGGCCTTTCATGCATGAACTGTTTCTCCTAATCCGTTCATTAGTTCAACAAGTACCTATGAGCATACCTGCCACATACTATACTAAGTGCTGGCAGCACAGCAATGATCAAAACTAGGCACAGTCTCTGTCTTCATGGAATGCCCAGTCCAGTGAAAGAAGAAGGATATTAACCAAATAATGGTACTATGAATGTATAATTACAAAATGAGATATGCACTTTGAAGAAAAGGAGCACATATGGATCAAGTAGCTCAAGGGTGAGGTTAGGGCTGAAGATAATATATGGAAATTACTCATTTATAGATAATATGTAGAAATTACTTATTTATAGATAGTATTAGAAGCTATGATGAAAGATGGAATAAGCTAGGGAAAGATTTTAAAGTGATAAAAGAAAAAACCTAGGAACGCATCTCCTCCCTCCAGAAGAGATAGTAGCAAAACCCATGCAGTAGATGTCATCCTTTCCTACAACCACTGAGGTGGCCTGCTCCACTCAGATCACATTCACAAGCTGACAGAGAACCTTAAAATCAAGGTTTCATGAAACATCTGTAGGGGGAAAAAAGCCACTATAAATAGAAATACCAGCTCAACAAAGAGGAACCCCTAAGATAAAAGATGTATTAAAGCAAACAGAATATTTTTAGTGAATATTATTAATATCCTCAAAGGAATAAAGGAAGATAATCCTACCCATAATAGAAGAACAGGCTATTATGGAAGGTAATCAATTAGAGACCTGGAAAATAAAAAATGCAATGTTTGTAATAGAAAACCATAGAGAAAGGCTGAATAGTGTAATGAGGAAGAGATTACTAGTAAGTTAGAAGATAGAGCTGAGTAATAGCACAGATTTAAGCACATGAGCACAAAGAAATGGCAAGAATGGAAGGAAGTAATAAGTGCTGGGGAGGGTATGGAGAGATTGGATCCCTCATGCATTGCTGACGGGAGTGTAAATGGTGCAGCTGCTGCCAAAAACAGTCTGGCATTCCTTAAATGGTAAACATAGAGTGTTTACCATTTGTGGTAAACTCAGCAATTTCACTCCTAGGTGTATACCCAGGATAAATGAAAACATACGTCCACACAAGAACCTGTACATAAATGCTCATAGTAGCATTATTCGTAAGAACGAAAAAATGGTTACAAACCAAATGTCCATCTATCCACCTAATAAGAAATTCAACACCCAAAAAACAAATAATCCAGTTAAGAAATAGGCAGAAGACAAGAAGAAAAGACTTATTTTCCAAAGAAGACATCCAAATGGCTTACAGACACATGAAAAGATGCTCAACATCACTTATCGTCAGGGAAATACAAATCAGAACCATGATGAGATACCACCTCACACTTGTCAGAATAGCTAAAAT
This sequence comes from Neomonachus schauinslandi, assembly GCF_002201575.2. Classification (NCBI taxonomy): domain Eukaryota; kingdom Metazoa; phylum Chordata; class Mammalia; order Carnivora; family Phocidae; genus Neomonachus; species Neomonachus schauinslandi. The sequence continues at coordinate 46,288,644 of NC_058418.1, forward strand.
TAGCAACACAGGAAACAACAGGTGTTTGCGAGGATGTGGAGAAAGGAGAACCCTCTTGCACTATTGGTGGGAATGCAAACTGGTGCAGCCACTCTGGAGAACAGTATGGAGATTCCTCAAAAAGTTAACAATAGAACTACCCTATGATCCAGCAGTTGCACTACTAGGTATTTACCCAAAGGATGCAAAAATACAGATCCAAAGGGGTACATCCACCCCAATATTTACAGCAGCATCATCAACAGTAGCCAAACTATGGAGAGAGCGCAAATGTCCATTGACTGATGAATGGATAAAGATGTGGTATATATGCAATGGAATATTACTCAGCCACCAAAAAGAATGAAATCTTGGGGCACCTGGGTGGCTCAGATGTTGAGCGTCTGCCTTCGGCTCAGGTCATGATCCCAGGGTCCTGGGATCGAGCCCCGCATCGGGCTCCCTGCTCGGCGGGAAGCCTGCTTCTCCCTCTCCCGCTCCCCCTGCTTGTGTTCCCTCTCTCGCTGTGTCTCTCTCTGTCAAATAAATAAAATCTTAAAAAAAAAAAAAAGAATGAAATCTTGTCATTTGCAATGATGTGGATGAAGCTAGAGAGTATTAGGCTAAGTGAAATAAGTCAGTCAGAGAAATACAAATACCATATGATTTCACTCATATGTGGAATTTAAGAAAGAAAACAGATGAACATATGGGAAGGGGGAAAAGAAAAAAAGGAGAGAGGGAAATAAGCCATAAGAGACTCTTAATGATAGAGAAAAAACTAAGGATCGATGGACGGAGGGAGGTGGGGGATGGGCTAGATGGGTGATGGGATTTAAGAGGGCACTTGTTGTGATGAGCACTGGGTGTTATATGTAAATGAATCACTGAATTCTACTCCAGAAACCAATATTGCACTGTATGTTAACTAAAATTTAATTTTTAAAAAAAGAGCTCCTAAAACAGAAAAACAAGATAATAGAAGGAAGAAAATACTTTTCAAAATAATTGAAGAAAATTTTCCAGGGCTATTTGAAAAAGACTGAGTCTTGTAATTGAAGGGACCCAACAACTTGCCAAATAGGGTGAATGGAAAAAAAAAAAAAAAAAAAAAAAAAAACCTCACATCTAAATACATGAGAACAAAATTGTAGAAAACTGGGATAAAAAAGAAATTCCTAAATGATTCTAGAGAAAGTAAAAGGAAATAATCACAATAACATCAGATTTCTCATGATAACACTGAATACAAGAAACAGTGGAGGGGCACCTTGTTGGCTCAGTAGGTTAAGTGTCTGACTCTTAATTTTAGCTCAAATCATGATCTCTGGGTCATGAGCTTGAGCCCCCGTGTTGGGGTCCACATTGGGCATGGAGCCTGTGAGCCTGCTTAAGATTTTCTCTCTTCCTCTCCCTCTGCCCCACCCCACCCCTATCACATGTGCATACATGCATGCTCACTCTCTTTCTCTCAAAAAAAAGGGGGGGGCAGTGGAGTAAGCTATTCATATAACTTAGAGTGATGTTCAATGTAGAACTTTTTCCAAACAAAACTATTACGAGGGCAAAATAAAGACATTTTTAAACATGCAAGGACTCAAAGTAACCTACCCATATATATAATCCATGTTTGAAAGAAGTACTATAAAATTAAAAGTTTTTTAATTAGCAAATTTTAAAAACAAGTAAGTGAATTCAAGAGGAAAACATAAGGATACAATGAACAAAGAATCAAAATTCAATTGATAGGTAATTTCAAATAATTGTTGAAAAGCAATCTGAAATGAATATTTCTTATGACCTCAATATAGGAAAAAGGAAGGGGAGGAATAAAATAAGGCAATGAAAATTTTTTTCTCATTCAGTGGGAAGCAAATGGGGAAATAAAAGATGTTCTTTCATTCACCAGAAGGGTAGGGAAAGAATAAAGATAGTCATGAACTATAGATGTGAACAGAAACATATAAGTAAATATATGTTTTAAAGTGTTAAGTAAAAATGATGGTGAACGCAGATCACAGAGTCTCTTTACAATAATATGTATTAAAATTAACAATACAAAAGTTTTTTAAAAATCAAAAGTACTTCTTCTGATTATAATGGAGTAACTACTCTTCCCACCATAAATGATCATAAAACTGGACAAAATTTCTGAGGCAAGTCTTCTCAGGCATTGGCAACAGGAGCACAATACTGCAATCCATCAAAGAGAAGAAAAGCTAATGAGATGAATCTCCATAATTGTCCTGGCTCTCTGCCAAGGGACAGTTTCCTGATTGCAGTGCAGTGAGCTGGAGTCTAAGCAAAGCACAGCTGCCCCATTGAACTGACAATGCAGAAATCAGAGTTTGGTGCAGTTGAAATAGCTAGTCTCTACAGGGTGGGAGAGGAGTGGAGGGAGCAATGCAGGAAGTGGCAGGGTGTTGGGAGGGAAGGGAGACAGAAGTCTGTGTGGGAGTTCCCCTCAAAGTCTTTGGCTGAGAGTTGTCCTGCACATGCAGAAAATGAGACTACATGAGATTTGTCAGAGAACAGCTTCCAAAAGAGGTTGATGAAGAAACAAAGATACATTAATCAGTGCTGGGGAACATTGGAGGTTTGACTCGGCCAGATGAAGAGATTGCATTAACATCTCACCAACATCCTAAGAATCCAGTGAAATACCAGAAAGGCCAGAAGGAAGGACCATGCCCTTAGGATAAGTCCTTTTAGGCCCTTAAAAAGCCTAAAACTAAGCAACTACAAGATCTGCAGGAAGGGCAAAATTTGAAGATTGAATCCCACCAAGTTGGAAGGTCTTGAGAAACACCTTGAGCTTTCCACAGATCTGCTCTAACAAAGCATAAAACCAAACCTACACAACTTTAAGGTGATAAGTCAATAAGTCAGTGATTGAACTGCCTCATAGAATAAAATCAACACTCTTACTAGGAAGATAACAGAATCCAGAATCTCTACAATGATCATCAGCAATGTCCAGTGCACCAGCAGAAATTACTAGATTTGTGACAAAGCAGGGAAATGTGACCCATAGTCAAGAAAAATGTAGTCAATGAAAATGGACTCCAGGATGGGCCAGATATTGGATTTAGCAGACAAAGACCTCAAACCAGCTATTATAAACATGTTTAGAACTAAAGAAATCATTTCAAATAATTAAATAAGGACAGATAAGGAATCTCAGCAGAGAAATGGAAAGTATAAAAAAAGAACCAAATGGATATTCTAGAATTAAAATTAAAAATTTCAATAAACTGAAATGAAAGTTTCACTGGATGTTCTTAACAGCAGATTGAATTAAAAGAAGAAAGATTGAATAAAAAGAACCAGAGCCTCACGAACCTGTGAGAAAATACGAAATTTTCTAATACATGGGTAATATGAGTCCCAGAAGAGAAGAAAGTGAGAATGGGGCAGAAAAGTATTTGAAAAAAAAATTATGAAACTTCCCTGATTTGATTTTAAAAATACATATATTTATAGATCCAAGAAACTTGGCAAACCTCAAGCAGGAAAAATACAAAGATAACCATGATATATAAGAAAACCATGTCTGTGCACATCATAGTAAAACTGCTTAGAATCAAAGATAAAGAGAAAAGCTTGAAACAACCAGATATTAAAAAATATGCTACATACAGGGGACAATAATAAAAATGACCACTGACTTCCCTTCAGATATAATGGAAGCCATCTGCAAAGTGCTGAATTCTATCAACCGAGAATTCTTCATTCACTGAAAATATCCTTTAAAATGGAGATATTTTCAGATAAAAAAACATGAGAGAATTCAATGCCAGCAGACTTGTATCACTGGACAACATGCTAATAAGTATTCTTCAGTCTGAGGGAAAATGATACCCGACAGAAATCTGGGTGTACTGGCAGCAGAAGCTTATCATGCCAGTCGCAGGGGTGAGGGGACAATGTAGTGCAGTCGCGAGGGTGGGCTCTGGAGTCAGTTCAACCTTGTTCAAGTCCTGGCTCTGACACTTCTCCCTGCATGTGACCTTGGCAAGATATTTACCTTTGCTGAACTTCACTTTCCTTGGGGAAAAAAAAAAAGAAAGAACCAAAACAAAACCAAACGAAAGAAAGAAAGGAAACAGTGAGGGGAATAATAATACTGCCTACAAGTTGTATACATTAAACAAGTACTTCTCGTGCCTGGCACACAGTAATCATTGATTAAATGTTAGATGCTGTCATTACCATTATTAGTATTATTGTCGATTCCAGCAGCAACTGGCATAGGAGTGAAGCCCACTACAGCATGAAGCTCTTAAGGTCTTGCTTGTTCTCTCTGGGGCCAGCTAGCAGTCCCCTGGGACACCTTCACCTTCAGCACTAGACAGTGCTGCTCTGGCCTCTTCTGAGCAAACCGGGCTGTTCCATCAGCTCTCACCTGGGAGGAGCCAGAGCGGAACTCCGCAGGAGAAAGGCTGGCTGGTGGGGTGCAGACAGGGTGGGAGTGCCGATGTCAGCCTGGCACCTGTGCTTCATGTCTGCAGGCAATGCTAGCAGAGAGAAGGAGCTCCTTGAGACAGCAAGAGCCCCTCTGCTAACCCCCCTCCTCTGCCCTACTTCCTCCCCCTCTCCCTGCCAACCCAGGTGATCTTCCGAAATGAAGTGACCAATGAGTTCTTACACTACATGGTGAGTTTCAGGGTCATCCCTTCAGGCATCATCAAAACCATCGAGATGACGAGCCCCGTCCGGCAGAGCACATCAGCCTCCATCAAGGTGGAGAACCCCCTGCCCTATTTGGTGACCTTCTCCACGGAATGCAGGGTGCCTGACATCAGCCTGCCCTCCCAGTTTGTGGTGCCTGCCAACTCCGAGGTACGGCCCCGGCTACCAGTGGCCCCCTGATATCTGTGACAGAGGCTCTGCCCATGGAGGGGGGTTGCCTCCTTGAGTTTGGGCCAGCCCTGACAGTGGTTGGGAAGGCAGGGGACGGTCCCTCAATCACACCCCTGATCTCCCCTTTCCCCTTCTGCCCCAGTCCTCACATGAACACGGGCGTATGAGCGCTTGGGTTCAGACATATAAAAGGGACTTACTTATTAATTATGAAGCCTTGCCTCTGTCATATGCTTGTTTGCTTTGTTCAAATTGAAACTATTTTTGTTTTTTGCTAATTATAAAGGTAACGTAGAATATATGTGGTGAAAAGGAAAGCAAGGGACATAGCGTATCGAGTGAATAGCACGTGCACCGTCATACACATAACGCTTGCTTATGCAAAGACCCCTTCAGGAAGGATGCACAAGATACCTGTGCCCCGCTGGGAAGATATAGCCTGAAATTCTGAGCTGATGTGGCGATGAACTTTCTTTTGACTCTTTTCACTTTATGGCTCCAAACTCTCACTGTCCAGATTCCATCAAAACACCTTCTGTTCCTCTAACTTGAGCCCACCCACTTATTCCCTGTGCCCACTTGAGCTCTTCCTTCCCCTTCAGAACCCAAAATCCTTTTTGTTCCTCAGAGAGTCTCCATGCCCTTCATTTTGTCTTTATATTTTTCATCATGAATTATAAAAATCCATGCAGAAATGTATAACATATATATATACATATAATGTATTAAAACATGTTTACTTAAACAACTATGAAGGAAATATCTGTACAACTAATACCCAGGCCAGGACATAACAAATTGCCACCACCCCAGAAACCTGTCTCCACTCGCAGTACTGTCCATCACCCCTAAAAGTTACCACTGTCCTCATTTTGTAATAATTTCTTGCTTTTAAGCCATACGGTTTAGATTGGCCTGGTTTTGAACTTTATCCAAAAGAAATCATATAAACATTCTTCAGCGTTTTGTGTCTTTTGCTCAACATCGTGTGTCCTGATGGTCATCACACTGATGCACGCAGCTGAGGTTCATTCATCCCCATCGCTGTAGAATATCCATTCCATCATACAGCTATACCACAATTTAGATATCCATTCTACTGCGGCCAGACGTCTGTGTTGGTTTCAGCGTTTGGCTATCATGCTGTGGACCTCACCACAGAAGTGCCTTCCTCATGCACACGGCGTGTGTTTTCCACAGCATATGCCGAGGAGGAGAATCACCGGGTCACAGGGTGTGCATGCCTGAACTGCCAACCAGGAGATAACCTCCAGTCAGTAATGAGAGTTCACCAACTTTTGGCATTGTCACATTTTTAAAGGTTTCCCAATCTGATAAAACTTGGGATCAACTAATAGCTCCTTGTGATCTTAATTTACCTTTTTACAAATAGATTGACTTCAGTTGGTTAATAGTCTGTGCAGGAGATCTGCCTCCATGCTCCTGAGTGAGAATGAACCAGTTTTCCTTTCTTGTACTCTTTGTCCAATTTGAGCATCAGCTCTGCCTGCAATAGAAAAAGAATTGGGGATTTACCTGCTTTCTCGATTCCGTGAAAGAGTTTATAAAAGATTGAAGTTATGTCTTCCTTGAACTCACAGATGAAGTCACTGAGCCCTGGTGTTTTCTTCTGGGGAAGATTCTCTGCTACTGACCTTATTCCTTTCATAAGTTATTAAACTATTTAGATTTTCTGTTTCTTCCTGAATCAGTAACAAGAGCGTGGATGTTTCATCTGTATATTCAAAATATTGGCACAACATTGTTAATATCCTCTTACTACCTCTTCTCTGTGATGTTCTTTTCTCATTTCTAATATTGGTTATTGTGCCTTCTCTTTCTTGATCTGTCTTGTTAGAGGTTTCTCAGTATTATATCTTATATTCAAAGAGACATCTTTTGGTTTTGTTGGTACTCTTTATTGTATGTTTGTTTTCTAGTTGCTTGATTTCTACTTTTAATTATTTCCTTCTTTCTGCTTCCTGTGGGTTACTGGTGCTTTATCTAATTTCTAAGATGAGTGCTTAGTGCATTTACTTCTAGTCTTCTCTATTTTCCCATACACACATTTAAGACTGTAAGTCCCCCTCTTAAGTGCTGCTTTAGCTGCAGTGTACAAACTTTTATATGCAGCATTTTTTATCATTAAGTTCAAAAATGTTCTAATGTTCATTATTATGAATATTTCTTTTTTGACTCATGGGTTATTACAAGTGTTTCCTGATTTCCAAATGTATGGATTTTTCTACGTGTTGTTCTTTAAATTATTTTGTGGTCTTTATATTCCACATTATTTCAGTCCTCTAGAATTTGTTTAGACTTGCTTATGGCCCAATATATGATCTTTTTTTTTTTAATCCTCCATTTATTTTTAAAAAGCATGTGTTTGCCACTTGGTGTTAATTCTCTGATATTTTGGTCTACTTGTTTGGTCAGATTTAAGAGCGCGTGTTAAAGTCACTGTGATAGGGGATTTGTCTGTTTGTCTTTGTAGTTCTGTCATGTTTTTGCTCTATATACTTTGAAGCTCTATTACTAGTTAAATTAAAATCATAATATCCTTCTGATGATGTTATACTAAGACTTGATCATCTCACATTCCTGTTCTTCAAGAGTATCTTGGCCATTCTTGGCCCTTTGCATTTCCATATAAATCAGCTTGTCATGTTCCTCCAAAAAAATTAAATAACCTATTAGGATTTTGATTGGATTATTTTAAGAATGTATTAGCTGCCAAATTACCCTAAAAATTAGCAACTTAAAACTGTAAGCATTTATTATCTACAGAGTTTCTGAGGCTCAGAAATCCAAGAGCAGCAGCTTCGCTGGGTGGTTTGGGCTGAGGATCTTTCCTGAGGATGTAGTCAGTTGTCAGCCAGGACTCCGGGCACTTCAAAGGCTTGACTGGGGCTGGATAACCTGCTTCCAAACTCACTCGTGGTTTTTGGAAAGACCTTCGTTCCTTGCTGGCTGTTGGCTGCAGGCTTCAGTTCCTCACCACGTACACTTCTCCCTAGAGCTGCTTTCACCATGACAGCTTGCTTCCCCTAGAGCGAGTGACCTAAGAGAAGCAGAGAACAAAGGAGAGAGAGCATGCGCAAGACAGAAACCACAGTCTTTTCCTCTTAATCTCAGAAGTGATGGGCGCGTGGGTGGCTCAGTTGGTTAATCTCAGAAGTGATATGCCGTCTCTCTGCCATATACTAGGGGTCACACAGACCAGCCCTGGTACAACATGGGAGAGGATGACCCACTGGGGGCCATCTAGGAACTGCAGAACGATGTTGACTAGAAAGGCGATAGACAGCATCCTTGCCTTTTTCCTAATCTTGAAGGGAAAGCTTTCAAAGTTTCACCATTTATTATGTTTATTTTGGGTTTCTTATAGATACCCTTTATCAAATTAAGGATGTCCCCTTCTATTCCTAGTTTGCTAAGAGCTTTTTTTTAAAACTCCATGAATGGATGTAGTTTTATCAAATGCCTTTACTGCATCTATTGAGATGGTCGAATCATTGTTCTCCTTTTAATCTCTCAATGTGGCAACTGATTGGCAGTTAAATGTTAAACCAGCCTTTCATTCATGGAATAAACCCATCTTTGTCATAAAACACTTCCTTCTTTATATATTGCTGGATTAGCTGGATAACATTTTTATTGGGCACTTTGTATATATGTTTGGGGCAGGGAGGACTGGCATCCAGTTTTCTTTTCTCCTATTAGCCTAGTTTGATTTTGATATCAAAATCATGCTACCTGAAGTAGGTTCCCTCCTTTTCTCTTCTTTGGGAGAATTTGTGGAATACTTAGATCATCTAATAGAACTTACAAGTAAATCTTTATGATCCTGGAATTTTGTTAAGAGAAAACTTTTTTACTATTGCTTAAATCTCTTTAATGGTTAGAGAACTACCTAGGTTTTCTTTATCTACTTGAGTCTGGTTTTGTAAGTTATATCTTTCATACATTTTCCCATTCTCATCTAATTTTTTTTTAATTGTGGTAAAATCATCTAAATGCGTATACTCTATTCTTTTCTGTTAAACATCTACAACAACTTTAACAATATCCTCTTTTTATTCTATTTTTCAATGAGAAGAACTAGTTCTTTTTTAAAAAGATACTATACCTACTCATAATAAAAACAAGATTTTAACTATACAAAAGTCTATGGAAGAGAAAATGAAAGTCCCCAAATCCCATTTCCTTCAGCCTAAGATAACTGCTGGTAACAATTTGAAATACATCCTTGCTGTCTCTGTTCTATACCTGCAAAGACATAATCTTCTCCATAAAAATGGGCACATGATTTATATACATTTACGAAACATCCTTCCTTTGACTTACAGTATCATCAACACCTTTCATGGCAATGCTTATCGCTCTGCCTCTTCCTTTCTAATGGCTACATACTATTCACCAAAGTGGGTAAACTATGATTTATTTAGCCGAGTTCTTACTGCTCAACTCATTTGAATTGTTTCCCTTATTTTGTTATTATAAGTCATACTCTTGATTCTTATTTTGTTTTGCCATGGGCGATAATAGAAGGAGAAAATCTTTCCCAGTTGAAGGTAGAACCCAGGACGCTGTTCTGAGATTGGCTATGAGCACAGAAAGAGCTGCTTGACCTTCAGCCCTCCTGCTGGCAATACTCACCCCCATCGCCATAAGTGTGTGTTTCTCAAGAGAAGATCTAATACCTTTTAGATTCAAAAAGATTCCAGATATATAAATACCTCTAGGGTATTTCTAGGGAAAGCCGGAAGGGATACAGAGGAGAAAAAGGGCTATTTGGACAGAGATTCCCTGGGCTCAAGATCAGTGTGAACATTTGCTGTGAAGCAGCATTTCTGCCACCAACCTACTCTGAGGTCACTGGGTAGCAAGGGATGGGTTGGACTCTTGGCATCATGGGAGCCTCTGTCTTCTCTCGCAGGGCACATTCTCATTTGAATTCCAGCCCCTGAGAGCTGGAGAAACCTTTGGGAGACTAATGCTGCACAACAGTGATTTGGGTTACTACCTGTATGAGCTCAGTTTGAAGGCCACGCCAGCACTGCCTGAAAAGCCCATCCACTTCCAGGCCATTCTTGGCAGCGGTCAGAGCATCTTTGCCAAGTTCACCAATTACACCCGGCAGAAGACAGAATACTACTGCAGGGTGAGTAGCCACTGTCCCACCCTCTGCCCTTCCCTTGCCAGAAGTCTGAGCTTAAAAATAATAGAAGGAGGATACAGGGGGTGCAGAAATATGAAACTCAGAGGGAGTCAAGGGCTTCATCTAGCCTGGAAACTCCCAGCTAGAAACAACATCAGGCTGGCTTCTTCCTTACAGACTCTATCTTAACAAGCTGGGGTAGGGGTGGGGAGAGTTTTGCTTCCCACAGCATGTACAGCGGTCACTAGAAGAGACAGTAGGCCCGAAACCAAGGGCATCCTGATGCTGTCATCGATTACAGGCGGGGAGTATATCATCCCCCTCTTCGGAGTGACTCTGCCCCCGAAGCCCCAAGGTCCCTTCCTGATCCGGGCAGGGTACAACATAGTCATCCCTTTCAAGAACATTTTCTATCATCCAGTCACCTTCTCCTTCATTGTGGAGAACCCAGTCAATGAGTATAGGCTGTGAAATCCAACAGCCTTGGATTTGAACCCTGGCTTCACCACTTACTCTTTGAATACTTTACTAAAGCTCTCTAACCTTTTCTAGAAATGGTAATAATACCCCAACCTCACAGGATTGCTCAGAGGCCTTTAAAAGATGCATACAGGGGCGCCTGGGTGGCTCAGTTGTTAAGCGTCTGCCTTCGGCCCAGGTCATGATCCCAGGGTCCTGGGATTGAGCCCCGCATCGGGCTCCCTGCTCCGCGGGAAGCCTGCTTCTCCCTCTCCCGCTCCCCCCGCTTGTGTTCCCTCTCTCGCTGTGTCTCTCTCTGTCAAATAAATAAAAAAATCTTTAAAAAAAATAAATAAATAAAAATAAAAATAAAAGATGCATACAAAACTGTTTTCATAGAGCCTAGCTCATAGTACATGCTTCATATATGTTACCTATTATATAATTTGGAATCCAGGTTTAACCACTGAAACAGAAACCCAAAATAACAACAAAAATAAAAGTTACTCTTCTGTCAGATAACAGTGTGAACGTAAGCAGTTTGGGCTGGAATGGTAGCTCCATGACATCAGGTATCCAGACTCCTTCTATCCTGAGGCTCTTCCCTCTGTAGAGAGTTGCTTTGGTCCACAGGGACCAAGACGGCTTACCATGATGTCTGCATTCCAGCCAGTTCCAGGGGAGATGGCGGGGAGCTCTATTTATCCCTTCCACTCACATTCCCTTGAACAAAATTGTGTAAGACCACATCTAGCAACAAGGGGAGCTAGGAGGTGCAGCCTCCACACTGGGTTCCATGGCTACAGTCAAGAGGCCCGGGCTCTTGATCAATCATATCAGTCAGGAGAAGCTAGGTTATGCTATAGTAACAAACAGCCCCGATATCTGGGTGGCTTAAAACAACCAAGGTTTGTCCCTCATTTGTGCTACCTATCCAGTGAGGGTCAGCAGGGGACTCTGTTCATCACAGCCATTCAGGGATCCAGGCTGAAGGTCCACCGCCAGCTCAGATGTCTCAGGTCATAGTGCCAGAGGGGTGAAAAGATCCCAAGGGGCCTTGTACTGACAAGCGAGTGCCCTAGTGTGGAAGTGACCCCTTTCACCTCTGCTCAAAACTAACTGTCGAGAACTAGACCCCCCCCCCCATCCATGAGGAGCCAGAGTGTTCAGCCTTTCATGGGTGTGGGAGAAGAGCCAGATAGGGGGGCCACTAGTGAAGGCCACACTTCTGTAACCCTGCTTGGTATATCTGGGCAAGTCATTTAACATTGCTTGGCCTCGATTTCTTTGTAGCAAAATGGGTATAATAATTAGTATTACCTACTCTTCAAGGGACTTATAAGGGCACAACTTTTAATGACCTGCCCAGCCTCACACAAACGTAGGTTAGTTGATGTCCGAGAGCAGGTGGGCGGGCAGGGGATGGGCCCGAGCTGCCCGTGTGCTCTGTGGGATCCCTTGTGAACCAAGTGCATTTCTTCCTCTTTCAGACCGACTGTCAAGACTTCCACACGGAAAAGATCATTAACGCAGCCCCAGGGGCTCAAGGAGGCACGGAAGTCAGTGTGGAGGTCTATTTTGAGCCCAGCCACCTGGGTGAGACCAAGGGCATCCTGATGCTGTCATCGATTACAGGCGGGGAGTATATCATCCCCCTCTTCGGAGTGGCTCTGCCCCCGAAGCCCCAAGGTCCCTTCCTGATCCGGGCAGGGTACAACATAGTCATCCCCTTCAAGAACATTTTCTATCATCCAGTCACCTTCTCCTTCATTGTGGAGAACTCAGCCTTCTCTGTTCGTGCTGTAGACTCCGTCCGGCCCAAGAAGATCAACAATATCACCGTCTCCTTTGAAGGAAACCCGTCAGGCAGCAAAACGCCCATCACCAGCAAGCTGATTGTGTCTTGTCCTCCCAGTGAAGGCAATGAAGCAGGTGTTAAATGGGTTTATTACCTGAAGGGAATCACCCCTTAGTGGTAACTAAGGTCAGCTACATCAATGGAAAGCCATCTCCTCAACCTTCGAATCTATGTATTATTCTACCCTGGCGAAGAACAGAGAAAATAGTCAGAATTCTACAGCTACTGTTTTATCTCCTCCTTCAATTATCAGGGCACTTATTTCCATATTATATGCATTCCAAATATATATATATGAAATATATATATATTCCATATTACACATGCTAACTACAAAAAAAAAAAAAAAAGCTATGTTGCACTTCACAAGGGCAAGTCCCTGAATTTAGTTTCTAATCATATCCCCAAAGCTCAAGGAATAATCCCCATTTTTAATAAGATGACATAGATATCACACTCATGACCTCCTATCAGATAGCACTTAGCGCATGACACTGGGCCCCCACAGTGCCTTTTAAAAATCCATAATGGTTTAAAGAGCTCTTAGACATGACTCTCTTTTGATATGATATTTTATTCTGCTTTCACGTAAAAGCCAAATAAGACACTATTTTCAAAATGATAATGGATGACACCTGCACCATTATTGCAGGGCCAGGGGCCGGGGATGATCCCTCCATCTCTGAATCCTGTATCTGTTCCCCACAGAAAGTTCTCGCTGAAGGCCGGGTCCCGGAGAAATGCGGAGCCCCCAGTCCCCCACTCCCAAGCCCAGCCCTGTGCAGAGCAGTCAGCCTGTAGCACAGCGATTGCCTACCTGTCTGCACGTCCCAATCGGCCAGTTCTGCTCCAGACCCTTCCACCTCACATTCTGATTTAATTAGTCTGGGGAGGGATGTGGGCATCCTTTTCTCTTCCAAACTTGTACAGCAGTGTTGAGAACCAATGCTACAAGTCCTACACCCACCTGGCCATTAATGCTGCAACGGAGTCAGGGATCTACTTCCAAGGGAGGACCACACCGCAATCTGATGTGGTTAAACTGCAGCCATTCTGTATGTACAGGAAGGGTGAGGTCTAAGTCAGTGCCTTTCTTAAGAGGGAAAGCACCAGGGAAGCACCACCTCCAAGGAGGAGTGGGACATCTGCCTTAGCCCAGACTCAGGCTCTGGGTCCTGCAACGTGTGTTAATAGGACCACTTAAAAAAATAATTATAATAATAGGACCACTTACCTGTTGGCGCCACCTGATGAAATAAAGATGATTGCGACCGGCCCTGGAGTGGATTTGCTTCTGCACGCTCACGCCTGAGGGTCCCCTGTCGCCACCTCCTCCCCCCTCGGCATCCCCAACAGCCTACCTGCCAGAGAGGGAGAAAGCATGAAAGGAGATGACGAGTGCTCCCAACAGGGGGTTCTGAAGAATGGTCCCTGGCCCAGCAGCTGCAGCATTCCCCAAGGAATGCATTAAAAATGCACATCCTCAAGGCACACCCAGACCTGCAGAGTCAGAAGCTCCAGGGGTGTGGCCCAGCAACCCTTATTGTGTTTTAGAGGTCCTACGTCTTAAAACACAGAAACCTTATGTGTTTTAAGAAGCCCTTATTGCTTTTTAGAGGTGTGGTTTCCTGTTTGTTTGTTTGTTTGTTTGTTTGTTTAATGGAGGGAGATTCTTCTCATCCTTTTGTACCTTCCCCCCAACTCTCAGCCCAGTAGACCCTGCGCTCAGCTAAAGTATTTGCAGACCTACACGTAATTGTCGATCTGCGGAGCCACTAAAGATGCTGTTAACGGACATAAGGCAAAAACTAGATGCAGATTTTCCAGATGGTTAAATGAGCAAAGAGCACACCGCACAGCCATCTGAGAGGATGCGGAGATCCATGAGCACGCGCTACGACTAGCAAACGCCCAGAGTCTGATGAAAGCAGGGCTTTTCAACTTCTGTTATCTACCGAAATCACCCAGAGGGCTTGCTACCCCACAGGCCGTCAGGCCCCATCCTCAGAGGGTCTGATTTAGTAGCTTTAGTTTGCGTTTCGGCCAGGTTCCCCGTGAGGCCGTTGCTACGGGTCCGAGGAGCACGCTGCCCAGCACAGCTGTGAAGCCGCAACTGCCTTGCCCCAGCACCAGCTGGGACGGACGTGCTAGGGGTGCAGGATCTGGGGCTGTCCCAGACCTCCTGGATCAGCGTGTGCATTTTAAGGCATCTCTAGGGGATGATGCGCACTCTGCAGCTAAGAGCGGTTGCCTTAAAGGCAACTGTGGAAGCTGAGCCTTTGTGGGACCCACAGCCCTGCTGCTCTCCAGGAGGACCCTAGACCCTGGCCACTTCCCAAGTGTCACCACCAGCCAAGTGGTGCCGGGTGGCCAGGGCCAATTCCCCTACCTCAGCCCTACTCCAGCTCTCCCTAAGCCACTGAGTCTAGAGCCCAAAGCCTCCTGGTCTGGAGTGAGGAAGCAGGCCTTCTCCCTGGGACCGAAGCTCAGCTCAGACCCTGCCCCAGCAGGAACACCTCTCCAGGAGGACTTGAGATATGATACATCTCTTCTCTTGAGGTCCTTCTCATACTTCCTCCACCTCAAAAAGACAACAACAAAATTGTTTCATTTTGGCAAACCTGGGATTGCCAAGTACTTCACCAGAGGCCTGGGGGAGAAGCTTGGTGAAAATGAACACTCTGACACAAGCTAGTGGAAATTTCCCTCTAAGGATACATTCTCAGCAAAGCAGACCACCTAGCCTAGAAGTGTCTGAGTGTGGCCCGCCTGGCCAGGACTGGTCACCAGGGTCAGAGGAGTGAGCACGTGGAGAAGGCAACGGTGGCCTTGGGCTTTCTTAACCCCACAGCCAGTCCAGGAATGCATAAATAACCTTAATTAGTTGGCATTTTCCAAGAGATCAGAGAAAAGAAACCACCTTTTCTTCCCCCCCAAGGAATTTCTGAACTAAAGGTAGGACAAAGCATTGGTTTGGGCCTTGAGTAAAAAACTGGTTTCTTAGCAACCTAGTCCAGAATGTGATTTCAAGAGAAAAAGAGTTCCTTCTGGTCAAAACATTACTGTTTCAATTATTAAAAACTATCTCACTATGACCCTTGGGAAATTCGGTTCACCTTTAAGAAAAAGCCAAACCAAACAGCAAAAGAAACAGATGAAATATTATATTAGATACGGTCCAGTGGAAGTGAATACACACCAGAGAAATAGGTCCAAATCATTCCCATTGACTTAATTTTTTTCATTGTTTTGCATCAACCATCATCAAAAATCCTAAAGACATAAACTTGGCAAAGACATTTGGAAACGTCCTTATTGGTGCCACCTGGAATCAAGGTAAGAGGAGGAAACTACTAAGCAAAACATTTTTTCTGGAGACAGATCTAAATTTGGAGCAGTTTCAGATTGGTGGTCCACCCACCTTCATTCATTGGACTGTGCTGGCAAAGGTTTTAAAAGCTGTGAAAACCCTACTGGTAAAGGAAAGCACTTTTTTCACAGATTTTTCTAGACACAATTCCTCCATGACTTACTGAATTTTGGGTTAGCTTTTGTACTTGTTCATATGGCTGCATAACAAATTCCCACAAATCCAGCAGCTTAAAACAACACAAGTTTCTTACCTCACAGTGTCCATGGGTCAGAAGTCCAGAATGGACTGAACTGGGTTCTTGGCTCAGGGTCTCACAGGCTGAAATCAAGATGCCAGCCAGCTGCATCTTCATCTGAAAGCTCAATTAGGAAAAGATCCACTTCCAAGTTCCCCTGGTGTATTGACAAAATTCATTTCCTTACAGCCATATGATTGAAGTCCCCATTTTCTTGGCAACTGACAACCCTCAGGAGATCAGTGTTGGCAACTAGAGGGCATTCTCAGGTCTTTACCATGTGGCCAATCAGAGATAGTTCACTTTTGTTACTGTTTACTCTTCAAGGACAGCAGGAGAATCTCTCTCCTGCTTCAAATGCCTTCTGACTATTATTAAGGCCTCATCTGATTAGGTTGGACCCACCCGGGATAATCTCCCTTTTTATTTACTAAAGTCAACTGATTAGGGACTTTAACTACATCTACAAATTCCCTTCTGCTATATAACATAACTGTTGGAGTGACAGTCCACTGTATTTACAAGTCTTGTTCACACTCAAGGGGAGGGGACTATACAGGGTATGTACCCAAAGGGATGGGAATCTTGGGGGCCATATTGGAATTCTGCCTACCACACCCCCTCACTTGTGTCCCATAGATTCTGATCTATGAATTGAGGATAAGACTCTATTTTCAACTTTGTTGTCAGATTCACATGCATACTTTTCACTCATTAGAAAAAGTACCGTCATGTATTATGCTCATATTTAATACTCTTTGGGCTCCACTGTGGTCCAGCCTTTGTCCTAAGATCTCTGTCCACTATGGAAGCTTACAATAAGGAACTCTGTCTGATGCATCTGCCTGTTAGCCACAATACATCCATAAAGTGCTTTTAAAATTTTGCCACATTAAAAAAAAACACAAACGCAAAAAACCAAAAAACAAAAAACCCAGCCCTCTAAGGTATTCAAGCACGATAAACACACTCTCCTGAGTCCCAAATGGTGGGGAGACAGCCACTGTTGGTACCTGAGATTTTTAGGTAGTAGACAGGTAGTATTGTTTTTAATTAAGAATTTATTTTAGGGGTGCCTGGGTGGCTCAGTTGTTAAGTGTCTGCCTTTGGCTCAGGTCATGATCCCAGGGTCCTGGGATTGAGCCCCGCATTGGGGTCCCTGCTCTGCAGGAAGCCTGCTTCTCCCTCTCCCACTCCCCCTGCTTGTGTTCCTGCTCTTGCTCACTCCCTCTCTGTCAAATAAATAAAATCTTTAAAAAAAAATTTTTTTAAAGAATTTATTTTAATGTTTTAAAAACATATGTAACTATTCACAGCCATGATTTTAGCACATAAGACTAAAGTAAGATTTTTGAAAGTAAGTTGGTTTGAGAAATAATTTTTTTTACAGTACAGGTGGTTAGAATATGGCGAAACTAACGACAGTATTACTCCAATTTGGGGAACATTGCCACATGCAAAACTGGTGACTAAATAGTAAATGAACTAATGGATTCAATAAGTATTTAGTAAGTTATGCTAAGTAAGTCACGCTCCATGAGACCCTTCGTGCTCCCAAACGTACACAGAAGCCCACCACGCGCCTTGCCAACCACGTGCGGGCACTTGAGTGCACGGAACACGCGCCGCACACAACCCCATCTCGAACCACACGGGGGCGTGAGGGGAGGAGGTGGAGCCTTGCGGGGGCGTGGGCAACCCACCTGCAGCCTGCGTGCGGGGGCGTGGCTGGCGAGGGGCGGGTCCTCGCGGCGGAAGGCGGAAGCGGCTGCAGAGTCACGTGATTCGGGTAATATGGCCGCTGCCCCTTGAGCACTGCGGGTGCCGGGTGGGAGCGGGTCGCGTTAAGCCGTTGGGAGGCCGGGAACAGGTGTGCGGGGGCTGGGTCCAGGCCCGGGTTCCGAGACGGCGCGTGGCGGCGGAGCGAGGCAGGCAGGCCCAAGGCGGCGTGGTCCATGAGCCGGCGCCGCAGGCAGCGCGGAGCCGCAGACTCCCCCGGCCCCGGCGCCGCCCGGGCAGCCGCGGGCTGAGGAGTCGCGGGGCTCCGGGGAGCGCCCGAGCTGCCACCATGAACCCCGAGAAAGACTTCGCACCGCTCACGCCCAACATCGTGCGCGCCCTCAATGACAAGCTTTACGAAAAGCGGAAGGTGGCAGCGCTGGAGATCGAGAAGTAAGACGCCGGCACCTGGGTTTGGGCGTGGGGACCAGAGCCAGGACCCCGCCCTGGCTGCGCAGGGCTCCTGCTCTTTGGGGGGACTCTTCACGCCTTTCCAGCCAGTTTTAGGCCCTTAGCGCAGCGCAGGAGAATAGGAGTCCTAGCTTTGCTTTTGACGGGCTGTATGACTTGGGCCAAGTTCTCTAACCGCCCTGGTGCCCCAGAGGACTGCCGTGCGAATAAAGCGACAAAGCGTTATGTGTAGTGCTATAGCACAGTGCCTGGCACACGGCTTGTCTTCCGTGTGGACTCCGTCAAAACCTGCAAATCAGAGAGGGGCCTCTGTGATGGGAGGGAAGTGGGAAGCATAAGCATATGCTAATGATGTTGACCTGCCTCATTTCTTACCCAGCTTCTGAGAAGTGAAAGGGACTGTTGAGTGACCAAGTGGAGAATCAGGTCCGAAACCTCAAGACTCAGAGGGCTGTTTATTTTATCTCTGCCATATCACCCTTCCCTGCAGGTGGAAGGAATAATCTGACCTTTCTTACTTCTACACTCTTACTATATGTATGTGTAACGATGATCTGACTTTTTGCTTTATTTCCCAGTGTACAAAACAAGGTGTTCAACTAGGAATGTTTCATTCATTAAGATTTTCTGCTGTTATTTTACATTTGTTTTTTGTTTTTTTTCCAGTCAAATCTTTGTGATAAAGTCAGGTGGGTGGGTGATTTCAAAAAAAGCGGAAAGAATCAGGCTGTGAAATTTGGAAGAATGCCAGACTGGGAGTCAGGACACATGGATTGTAGTCCTCCCCTCTCCAGTAGGATAGCCACTGGCCCTGCGTGGCTATTTATGCATAAATTATTAAAGATAAAATAAAAATTTTAAATCAAGTTCCTCAGTCACACTACCCATACTTCAGATGTTCAGTAGCCACATGTGGCTGTTGGCGACCGTAATGGGAAGTACAGGTCTTAGAACCTTTGCATCACTGCAGAATGTTGGACAGCTCCAGTCTAGTCCACGGTGTGATACTCATTCTTTGACCTTGGGTAGATTGCTTCACTCAGGGTTTCTTAACCTCAGCATGATGGACATTTTGGGACAGATAAGTCTTGGTTGTGGTGGGCTGTCCTGTGCATTGTAGGATTTTTAGCAGCATCATTCATCTCTACCAGTAGATACCAATAGCTCTCCATCATTTGTAACAACCAAAAATGTCTCCAGACAATGTCTCCAAATGTCTCCTGGGAGTGCAAAAAATCACCCCAGGTGAGACTCACTGCCTTAACGGCTTTTGGTTTTCCTTTCCTCCTCGCCTAAAGGGTTTGGACTGTGTTAAGAGGACCCTCTCATTCAGCACTAACATTCGGTATGTCCCAAACCACCTAGCTGCTTCTCTCATCAAGCACCACTTTCTTGTCTGCTCTATTTCCATACTTCTGCTTGTTTATGCCCTGGCTATTACTAATGCTAGCAAGTCTTTTTTTTTTTTTAATTTTATTTTATTATGTTAATCACCATACATTACATCCTTAGTTTTTGATGTAGTGTTCCATGATTCATTGGTTGTGTATAACACCCAGTGCTCCATTCAATACGTGCTAGCAAGTCTTAAAGATGAGTATCACTGTACTGAGTAGGAGACTTAGAGCTGATGTATCGACATGGCTCCATGTCCATGGGTTTTATTGGCTTTGAAGCTACATTGACACCTGATTTTGGCCGTCACCCAGTCTGTTCTCAGGAATGTCTGATTTTCCTCATAGCTTGAATCATCTGTTGAGTCCTTGAATAGAGGTGTTCATCTCAGCATTACTGTTGCCTTGAGCATAGCACATGTAAGTGCTTTCACTCTGCAGGCTGTGCTGTTAGGGTTTTGTCTTTAAGGGGGTTCTTTTTTTGTATTCGACATTGCCCTTGATTTGTGGAATTCAGAGAAACTTAGGAACTTAACTAGACTATGGACTCCTTAAGAGCAGAGACCCTGTTTTATCCTCAGTACTTGACACAGCATTTGACAGTTGGTGTCTTAATGAGTGAATGACCATCCGTTTTTGGTGGGGAAGTAACATTGCAGTCTAAGGACTTTGCTGCCCAAAAGTGTAGCCCACAGACCAGCAGCGTCAGGATCACCTGGGAGCTTGTTAGAAAGAGATTCTCCAGCCTCACCCCCGACCTCTGGATCAGAATCTGCATTTTGATACTATCCGTGGGTGATTTGTGTATACATTAAAGTCTGAGAAGCAGTGGTATAGAGGGCCCTAATCTGTTTCTAGCCTTCTTCAGCCATATTTGGAATGGGGAGTGCCCAGTTTGACATTTTCCTCAATATATGTATCACAGATTGCTTAGGGATAGTGACTTATTTGTGCTTCACCAAAGAGCTTTCTGGTGTCTCTGCTTATGAAGACACTAATCCTGTTTTATCAGGACTACAGGCTTATGACCTCATTTAACCTTAATTACTTTCCTGTAGACCCTGTCTCCAAACACAGTCACAGTGGGGTTTAGAGCTTCAACATGCAAATTTTGTGGGGACACAATTCAATCCATAACAGTAATCATTTTTAAAAAAATGATCATGTGTAAAGCACTATCTGCCTGATAGTGGAAGCCTCCCTTCATTTGGTCATTGCACACCCCTTATCTCTTTATTTTGCATGGCTTCAAAATACAAGCTAGGTGGTGGCGTTTCACAGACGAGGAAACAGAAGCTCCTTGAGGTTGAGTACTCTTCCCAAGGTCTCATAGCTAGAACCTGGATAAAAAACCCAGGTTCTTCTGTCTCAAAAAGCTTCCCCACTACAGTGAATGGTTTTCCCTACCAAGAAGAGCACATATATTTAATAAAGGAAGTTTCATACTCAAGCATTTCCATGGTTCTTTTAACTGCCACTTTTGGTTTTCCAGAATCATCTGCTCAGTTGGACAGAGCCAGTGATGCATATGGTTTTCCAGTGAAGGATTAAAATTCATAATAAGAGAAGGGCGTTTTTTCTTGATGACAGGACTCTCAGACACTAAAAATGCAGAGATGTGAATGCTGGCTCAAAAGAACCTTGAACTCTAGAATCTCAAGAGCAGGCTGGGTTAAGTGACCTAAGATCTGATCGCTAAATACGTGAGCCTGCTGTGCACAGTCCTGGAGAGCTTTTCCCTCCACAGCCTCCCGCCAACATGCCCACACAGTTTGCTAAAGGATAAGGCACTTAGGCTAAGATTTTAGAATGGCTGTGTCAGGTTTGGTGGGCCCTCGATTTCAGGGGATATTGTCATTGACCAGTCCTGATGAAAAGGTTGGTAAGATCCCGGGCTCTGCTCTCCAGAAGAGTGTAGTGTGGAGGAGAAATGCTAGGAGGCACTCGGGTAACTGCAGGGGTTGCTCGCTCTGCTGGGGGTGCCATGCCCCACACTCTGGTGGCAGGGCCCCCCCACTGCAGGCTCAGAGAGACAGCGCCCTTCATGGTAACCAGGGATGGACTCAGTGCCTAGTGTTCCTGAACTTTGAGTTCCAGAAGCCAGTAAATGTAGGGTGCCCAGGCCATGCCCCTGAGAGCATCAGAGCCCAAGTTGGGGAGGGTGGTTGTGGGATAATGTGCCCTTTGCCTGCCGGGGAGGGGGCAGGGATCCTTGGCACTCTGTGATCAGATAGAGGTTAACTGTTGAGTTTGACCTGGCTCTGGAGCCTACCCTCTCGCTGCTGCAAGGAGACACTTTATCACCAGTGCCTGAAGGCAAGCGTGGGTCAGAATTCCGCCCAGCCCTGCTGGATGGAAGTAGCGGTGGGGCCCTCCACAGACTGCTCAGTCTAGGGGTTACAGACCCGTAGCTAGGGGCTGTGTCCTGCTGGTAGACCTGTTTGGGTTGGTCTGAATTGCAAGGTATTTTAAATTGAGAAATTTCTTAGTGAAGCTCAGGTTTTGGCTTCTCTTAAGGAATGGGAAGTGTGTCTCTGTGGGGCCCACCGTCCCACATAACAGATAAGGGGGACCTAGGGGCCTCCCTTCCGGCCAGGACATGGGCTCCCCAGTTTGCTTCCTGTATTGGCACTTTCACCACAGCCTTCCTCCCTTGTCCTGCCTTGTATCTCCTGCTTGGCCCCTGTCAGCATGTGAGTCTGTGACCTCAGGTTTCATTCCTCTGTGCCTCAGTTTCCTCATCTTAAACACAAATGCACCTTGAAAACATTAGGCTAAGTCACGAAGGGCCATGTGTTTGATTTATATGAAAATTTCACTTCTATGAATTATCTAGAATAGGCCAATTCAGAGAGAGAAGGTAGATTAGTGGTTGCCTAGGGCTTAAGGGATGGGATTTGGGGAACATGGGGAGTGACTGCTAATGGGTACACAAAAAACTACTGAACCGCACGCACTGAAAGAGTGAATTTATGGTATGTGAATTACAGCAATTAAAAAAAATAAGAGTGGTGTTTTATTGCAATGTGAGGGAAGCACTCATGAAGTGGTCACAGTTATTGTCACCTGAGATTCAAACAGCTGCTGTCTCGGACTCGTTTCTCCTTTATGGTCTTTCCGCTGATTGCAGCCAGTGGAAGCTCAGTGTATTTTGTCGGGTAACTCTGAGGCCTTTTCAGAAGGTCTTCGGTCCTTGCTTAGAGGCAAACATTCCACTTTTCCTGTTCACTTAATGGAGACTAGCAAGCAAGTGGAAACCAAATTACCTAAATACTCAGCAGAGCAGATGGAGATGTTTACCCAGATTATCTCTGGGAAGTTGCTGCCCGGATGTGCCGTCTGAACACAGCCCGTGCTGTAGAGAAGTACGAGGGATACGTGGACTCGCCAGGACAAGAGACAACAGCCCCAAGGCCACTGAGAGCTTTACACCACGAGCATAAACACAACTCTGGATTCTTCTTCTGCTCCTTTTTTGGGGCCAGGAGCATGGCAGGTTCTCAGTCAACAATTAGTGGATGAACGTGATCTTGTATGGTGTGTGTGAGATCACAGTTTGTCTCTCTGATTCTGACATTGCACTAACACTGCTCTGTGAGCATGTGCAACAAAGAGCACATTACATGCCTTCTCTTACTCTCTAGAAACCGTGTGGCCCCACCTTACAGCCAAGGACATCTCTGGAGACATAGGAACATGAGTGCAGTGACTAAAACCTGCTGGCTGGGACATTTGGACATCACCAGATGAAAAGGGGTTGGGATTCAATGAAATGAGAAACGTAAAGTGCTTGGCAGCCAGTAGGCATCTGACAAGTGGCAGCTGGGATATTTGAGGAGGGAGATAGTGCAACATAGTGGGAATGACTTTAAGACCTTGGAGTCAGAAAAACCTCGGTTTGGTTTCTGCACTTGTCATCTATAAGTTGTGTGACCTTGTAAGTTTCTTAACATCTCTGAGCCTCAGTTTCTGCCATCTATAGAATGGGTGTTATAGTACTTAACCCAGGGATTTGTTTTAAAGTTTAAATTAGATAATGTATGTAAAGCATCCAGCATTTATCACCTAGCAGCTAGTAAGTGCTCAGCAAATGGTTATTTCCTGCCTTCATAGTAGAAGTCCGGCTGTAGAGCGTTCCAGAACATCTCCAGTACGCGCGTCATCTGTAGTCCCTGTGTGTCGTGGAGGAATGTTTCAGGGATGTCTGAACACTGATCAGGATGGGAAACTGTGTGGAGAAAGCTGCATTTCGCTTGGGGCCTCCACAAGGGGAGTTCTCCACAAGGGGAGTTCGCTCTGTCCCTGGGTGCATTCTCTGTGCAGCTGATGCCGAAGACGGGAGAGAGGAACTGGTGTACAGTTGAAAGGGCTCAGCCTTTGAGGTGTGTCACGGGTTCAGATCCTCTGCAAGCCGGGGCAGGGGATTTGGTTTCCCTGAGGCTGTTTCACTTCTGGAGGATGAGGTGGTAATCCGTGCAGAAGGAGGTGGTTCCAGGGAGGAACAGAAATCCTCAGTGTAGAGTGTGCCTCAGTGTGCCCGGGAAGGCATCCACCACCAGTCCTCGTGTGGCCCGTGATTGTCACCGCTATGTTGCAGAGGCCAAGGGGGTCCAGCGACGGACTGTGGTTACGTTGCTGAGACGGTGGCCCCGGGCCTCTCCTGATGAGAGCTTCCGAATATGTCCTCCCCCGTCTGGGGTTCCTTCTGTTGAGGAGCGGGGAGTCAGTGTGGCACTTGGCGCTGTTGGGGGCCACGTCACGAGCTTGGAGTTGCCACGTTGGGTTTGTGCCTTGTGGGGAATGAGCATTTCTGCCATCTGGCGACACCTCTGACCACAAGAATGGAGGCTCTGAGCAGCCTCTAAGGACACCTCATCAGCCTGGGTTTTCGGCCCTTTTGAGAGGGAAGCAGGCAGAAGCAGCCCCTCTTCTCTGGCACACAGAACAGTAATGCCTGTGACCTTTACGGCAGTGAGGGTCCCAGGGATTTGTGATCGTGAGAGTTTCTGGACCAGATATTCACTTCAAAACTAGTGCAGCTTCAGATCCCTGCGTGTGGCTGGCCGCCTGGGGATGAAAGAGGAATCAGTGTGGTTCTTTGAAGGGAAGCTCGGCCTGCATCCGGGAGCGCCCAGAGTTTCAGCTCCACTTACTCTGCCTCCCTTTGTAGTGCGTTTTTCTCTGCGCACACTCCTGCGAAGTGCAGAGGCCAGTCTCGTCGATGGGCCTATTTTGGAGCACCTAGAGAGGGGTTACAGCACCCCTTTGCCCCTTGGCAGGTGGCCTTCAGAGCACACCGTGGCATCTGCATCTTTCCCCAGCCACAGCGCTGGTGACCTGGGCCCTTCACCGTGTACCTGTGGGGATCCCGGTAGTGGTATCCTTTGCCCCCCTAAGCTGAATCCTAATGCTCGGGGCTGAGGGCCCCCCGGATACAATAGTGGTTAAGCCAGCTGGTTAGGTTTAGAAGAGTAGGCCGCCCCAGGTCACCCGTATGGCAGCGTGGGGCTCCGGCCGAGTTTGCCCACAGCTCGCGCTGTCCTTCAGCGCTGCTCGTGCGGTCCTTCGGTCCAGTCCCCAGGCCGCGCTGCCTGATCCACATGAGCCGGGCGCACAGCACTGGACCCCGAGAGGGCTGGCACGAGAGACGCAGGCAGTCGGGGCTTCAATCGGGACTGTGGAGACAGAAACGTGCACCTGAGAGTGACAGTGAGGTGCATTCTCTGTGCAGCTGATGCCGAAGACGGGAGAGAGGAACTG